>NW_020954723.1:26865949-26909002 GCF_900497805.2 Vombatus ursinus
CTATCTATCTATCTATCTATCTATCTATCTATCTATCTATCTATCTATCTGTCTGTCTGTCTATGATAGATTAGATGGAAGTTCAGAAGGGGACAAAGGATAGCAGGGCAGTGTTGATACCACTGTGTTAAATTTAACATACACTTAAAAAAATAAATTGCTTGCAATAGAGATTCATGATTCTGTATACAATCCTATTTTTCTGTTCTTTGTATACTGAAATGTTGATGCTTAAGGTCATCATAAAAAAAAAAATTTCTTTGGAGTCTAAAGATAGTTGAAAAGTAGGGCTTTGTCACTCAGTGATCACTTCCCTAGTTCACCTCCATAGTAGATGCAGATTCTGATGCATTCATGGAGTAGATCACAGCATCACTGAATCAGAAAGGTATTTTTGACCCAGAGGCTTCTATGGCAGTGGTATACCACTCACAGCGGAGCCATTTTCCAGGAAGGTGAAGGGGGTAAGGAGGAGAAAGCAAGAAAAGGCCTGGTAATGTGTTGGCCCTCTACCCCACCTCCATCCTCAAACACACCTAGTTTCCTAATCAATTTAACTCTTTTTTGACATATCACCACATTTACAAAGCCCAAGGTTAGTAAAGAGTGAGTTATAGGGAGGGAAAGGAGTACATCCTAATGAGAAATACAAGCAGGATGATGAGGGGACTGGAGAAAATTCCAAGCAAAGAGCAAATCAGAAGAAATGTGGGTGCTTAACCTGGAGAAGAAAAGACTTAGGAGATAAATGATAGCTATCTTCAAGTATTTAAAGGCCTCATGTAGAAGAGTCAGTCAGTCAATAAGCATTTATTAAGTGCCTACTATATGCCAGATACTGTGCTAAGTACTGAGGATACAAAGAAAAGCAAAAGACAGTCTCTGCTATCAAGAAGTCAAATAAGGGAGACAGCATGCAAAAAACAAAACAAAACAAAACAAAAGCCATAAACAAATAAGACACACACAGGATAAATTGGAAATAATCAACAGAGGTAAAGCTTTGGCCTTAAGAGGGATCAGGAAAAGCTTCTTGAAGATGAGATTTTAGGTGGGGTTTTCTGCTTGGCCCCAGAGGGGGCAGAACTAGGAGCAATGGGGAAAACTTGAAGAAGGCGTAGACCTGGACTTGATGTAAGGAAAATTTGTTGTTGTTGAGTCATTTCAGTCATATCCTCCTCTTTGTGACCCCATTTTGAAGTTTTCTTGGCAGAGATACTGAAGTGGTTTGCTATTTCCTTCTTCAGCTTATTTTACAGATGAGGAAACTGAGGCAAATGGGGTTAAGTGACTTGCCCAAGGTCACACAGCTAGTAAGTAAGTGTCTGAGACTAGATTTGAACTCATGGAAGATAGGTCTTCCTGACTCCAGGCTAGGCATTCTATCTGTTGCATCACCTCGCTAGGAAAATATTTCCTAACAATTACAGTTGTCCAAAAGTAAAATAGACTGTTTTTAGAAATAGTGGGTTCTCACTTTCTGAAGGTCGTCAAACAGAGGCTGGTTAACAACTAGTCCATGATTTCATAGAGGTTGTTCCTGTTTAAATATGAAGTCGGACTTGACGATCACAGAGGGTCTTTGCCACTCTGAGATACTGTGATACTAGGATAGGGTCTGACTTCATCAGTCCTTTTACTCAAGGCTTGATTTCTGCCAAGCACAGTGGGTATATTTGGAAGGAGCCCATAGCTAAGAGTACATGGGTCTTTGCTCCTTCCTTCCTACAAATCACTTAGCCTCTGTATTTGCCTCAGTTTCCTCAGCTGTAAAAAGGAGATAATAACATCACTTACCTCACAAGGTTGTTGTGAGGATTAAATGAGATATTTGTAAAAGCACTTAGCACAGTGCCTGGCACAAGATAGCTTGTTTTTTCATTATTTTAATAACTATTAAAACGTAATAGTTTAAGGAATTTAAGAACTTGTACCTGAGAGGAAATAGGTTGGTGGTATCCAACGCACTACTGGGAAAGAATGTAAGACAACTACAAGTAGCTCTAGAAAGAATGGAATGAGTGGGCCAAAGCTGACAGGAAGTTCAATCTCGGATGTGTCTGGTGATGAAAGGAGAGTCCAATTCTGGGAAGATCAATATTGCATAAGAACCTGGAGTAAGATCCATGAACCAAAGCTGGATATGATCAAACAGGGCCAATTTACCCCTCCTTAGGCAACTCAATGGTCCCTTATCAGATGCTCTCAGGGGCCAACAAATTAATGTCAACTCAATGAGAGAATGCAATTGGCTTAGCCCACTGCAGCTCCTAACTGATGAGCTCTGGAGATCTACCAGCCTCTGTCTCCCTGGTAGCCGAGACAACTGGCTTGTACAACCACACTCAGCTTTTCGCCTGTTTCTTAAGAGGGCTGATCTAATGGGGAGCATGAAAACACAGAATATGCAAGATGCCCCACCCAAACCCACATCTACACTCAAGAAGTGGGAGTTCTTTACAACCAGGTGTGTGTGTGTGTGTGTGTTTACGGGATGTAATAAAGTAGAATGTGAATGTTTAAAACTATTTCGTTTTAACAGTTATTAAAATAATGAATAAATAAAATTAATAGTGGAGCTTCTTATTGAAAAGAGTAGGCACCTGCTGCAGTGGAGAAAAGGTTGATTTCCCATAGGTCAAGGACAAAAGAGTACTAAACCATACTAACCGTCCCCACCACTGGTTCTCCGAGGTAGAGAGGAAATCATGCCCTTGCAGTGGGTGACAGTTTTACAGTGTAGGGAAGTCAACTCTGATAAGATCTTTCACCACCATTTCCTTTCCTTCGGCTGAGGCCTTAGTAACGAAAGGCCCATTTGCTCAGAAGGGTAAGAGGGAATCCAGAAAGGATGACTTCTGAGGGACATGTGGGAACTGAGTCTAAACTGCACCTGCTACAAATCAATGCTTTGCCACGAGATCCTTCCTTCCTTTATAGCTAAACCACCCTGACCCTCACAGGAATAGGAGGAGGCAAGCAGCCAACTACCTGGGACCTTGGGAGAATGAGACAAGGATGTCAGAGCAGCTGAACCATTTAAAAATAATTCTGCATCCTTGTCTTTGCTTTGGAGACCCAGAACAGAGAGGGACTCATTTGCCTTGCTTCAAAATATCCTCTTGGAAACCACTCAGGTGGAGTATTGCATAGGAGTCAAGAGTTCTCATTAGGATTTAGAAGGGCCATATTTTTCTTCCTGCAGGTGTAGCTTCCTCCCACCTTCTTTCCACTCCCCTAAACTTCCTGGCATAATATTGGAAGCTGCAGGAGTTTAAGAACTTGTACCTGAGAGGAAAGCACTGCTACTGCTGGGTGGCAAAGTAGAGAGAATCAGGAAGTTCAAACGCAGCCTCAGACACTCACTAGCTGTGTGACTCTGGGCAAGTCACTTAACCTCTGCCTCAGTTTCCTCAACTGTAAAATGGGGAAAATAACAGCACCTAGCTCATCACAAGGCTTGATACATAATAGATGCTTAATAAATGTTTCCTTCCCTTCAGCCTGAGCCTCAGTTTCCTCACTTGTATAATGCAGTTGAACTAGATAGCCTCAGAGATTACTTCTAGTTATAGTTTTATGATCCCACGATCATATACTTACTATCTGTGTCAATCCATGTACAAGTCAATTAAGTTCTCTGGGCCTCAGTTTCCTCATCTGTAAAATGAGGAGTTTGGGCTAGATGGTTTCTGAGGCCCCTTCCAGCTGTTATGGCTATGACCCTATGATCCAACAATCCTATGGATAGCATACAGGCACATATCAGACAGCAAGGTGGTGAAGTGGATAGAGTGCTTGGACTGAAGTCAGATAGACTCATCTTCGTGAGTTCAAATCCAGCCTCAGACACTTATTAGCTATATGACCTTGGGTAAGTCACTTAACCCTGTTTGCCTCAGTTTCCTCATCTATAAAACAAGCTAGAGAGGTAATGACAAACCGCTCTAGTATCTTTGCCAATAAAACCCCAAATGGGGTCAGGAAGAGTTGGACACAGCTGAAACGACTGAATAACAACAACAGGTACATATCACATTATCATCATTAATAGTATACTCCAGAGTTGTTCTTGAGTGAATTCTTGGGACTCTCATCCAACTTCCTTATTTTATCAAATGAGGGTCAGACAGGTTGGATGATTTACTCCTAAAGGAAGCCAAAAGTGCTTTCGAAATTATAAAGCTCTAGACACAGGTAAGTTCATTATCATTGCCATAGCTGTATTCTACCCTCTACCCTTACCTCTAAATTATATCCTCATCATTGTTAGAGGGGGTGGTGCAGTACATAAGAGTGCCCAGCCTGAAATCAGGAAGACTCATCTTCCTGAGTTCAAATTCAGCCTGAGACACTTATCAGCAGTGTGACCCTGGGCAAGTCACTTTACCCTGTTTGCCTCAGTTTCCTCATCTGTAAAATGAACTGGAGAAGGAAATGGCAAACCATTCCATTATCTTTGCTACGAAAACCCCAAATAGAGTCACATAGCATTAGACGTGACTGAATAACAGCAACAACATCATTGCTAGAGATAGGGGAGGGGTCCATCCCCATGATAAGAAGCAGGAAATCTCCAGGGGACTGGCAATGGTTGTGCTGCTAGTTACTTCTAGGTGAATGCTCTGTGGAGAGAGCATTGCTTGGAGTTCTCTACATGAGGCATGAAATCCCAAGCACTTTTGATCATCGGAATACGGCCATCCTCCTGGGAGGCTCCCATGCTAGGAATTCTAACCAAGATCATACTAACCATTAAAAATGGACATTTCTCTTGTAATTTCAAATGAACTTTGTAATTTTCTTCTTAATATCCATTTGCTACTACCAATATGGTTGTGATAGCAATAACAGAACAGGCAGCTTGTGGCCAAGGGAGTAGAGTGTTAGACCTGGAATTAGTAAGACCCGAGTTCAAATTTGACCTCAGACACTTGTTAGTTGATGCAGGGCAAGTCACTTAAACTTTGCCTACCTTATTTTCTTGAATTGTAAAATGGAGACAATAATAGCAACAAGCATTTATTAAGTCTCTACCATGTGCCAGGCTCTGTGTTACTTTATAAATATCATTTCATTTGACATTCCCATGAATCTTCTGTATGCTGGAAACTACATATATTCAGACCAGGGCAGAAGCAGATAGTAACAGTAAAGTGTACAATTCTCCACTACATCATTGGTTCAGCATCTTGACCAAATCTCAGGATGTGTGACAGTTAACAGTCTCATTTATTTCTATCAAGGAGACATCATTTTGGGGAGGACATTGACAAGGTGGAACATTTCTAGACGAGGGTGGTTAGGACATTGAGAAGACTGGAAACCACATCATATCAGAATTAGTTGAAGCAAAAAGCAATGTTTAAACCTGGAAAAGAGAAGACTTAGGGAGGAAATGATAGCTACTTCCAAGAGTTTGAAGAACTGTTATGTGGATGCTGGATTAGGCTTGTTTTTCTTGGCCCCAGATGATAAGAGTAGGAGTAATGGATGGAAATTATAGCCAGACAGATTTCTGTTTGATATAAGTGTAAGAGTTTCACCAGGAGGATCCTGGTTGTCCTAACAAGGTTAAAAGATGTGGTTTTTTTTTTCTGTATTTGGCAATATTTCCCTATTCAAGATCTGAATACCCTCAGTAACATCACCTTTGGGAATTATATGATCATAGACTTCGAACTGGAAAGGATCTTAGAGATCATTAAGTCTAACTCCTTCAATTTACAGATGAGGAAACTGAGGCTAGAAGAGGTAAAGTGATTTGTCCAGGGTCACAAAGCCAGCAAGTTTCTGAGGAAGGAACTTAACTCAGATTCCCTTTGACTCCAAATCCAGCACACTACCCTGGTCCCACCTAGTTTAATTTGTTCCTATCTCTTTCATAGGTAATAAAAAATACCTTGACCTTGGGTATCTGTTAGCTCACTGAGTTAAGTGGCATAACGGATAGATTGTTGGGCCTGGAGTCAGGAAGACTTGCGTTCAAATGTAGCCTCAGACACTTATTAGATGTGTGACTCTGGGCAAGTCACTTAACCTTGTTTTGCCTGGGTTTCCTTATCTATCAAATAAAGATAATAATAGTACCACCTCCCAGGGTTGCTGTGAAGATGACTTGAGATAATTGTAAAGTGCTTTGCACAGTGTCTGGCATGTAGTAAGCACCATATAAATGGTGTTTTCTGTCATTTTCAGTCCTGTCCTACTCTTCAAGACCCTATTTGGGGTTTTCGTGGCAAAGATACTGCAGCAGTTTGACATTTCCTTCTCCTACATATGTGTGTGTGTGTGTGTATAGATAGAGAGAGATATAGATTATATTGCAATATATAATATTTTTATATTGCAATATATATTACATATTTATTGTGATATATTATTAATTTTTATAATATTATATATATTATTACATAGCAGATGACTGAGTCCTATCATCTGAATATGTTTGACTGAGTCATGGATGACTAGTCCTTGGATTTGGTCTTCAAAAGAAAACAGATCCAGAATTGGAGGATGGGCAGAACAGCAAGCTAAAACGCACAGATGGGAGAGGACCTAGACAGAAAACACTTGGATCCCTCCGAGTGGGAAGCCTCTTTAGCTGAACATCCTCCTCCGAGGAATCCTCTTCCCCAGAGATGGAAATAATAGGCAGGTAGTGACTGAAAGGTTAGAGAATCTGGAGGAAGGAAGGAAGGAAACACGCACTTATTAAGTGTCTACTATGTGCCAGGCACAGTGCTAAGAGCTTTGCCGATATTATCTCACTTTATCCTCACAACACTCCTGGGAGGTAAGGGATATTATTATCCCAATTTTAGAGGTGAGCAAACTGAGGCAAATAGAAGTTAAGTGTCTTGCCCATGTTCTTACTGCTAGTAAGTGTCTGAGGCAGGATTGGAACTCAGGTCTTCCCAACTCCATGTTCACAGAGCTCACTCTCTCTCTCTCTCTGTGCATACATATATATTTATGTGTATGTATATACATATGTGTGTATATTATATAAATATATAAGTGTATGTATAAATGAAGGAAAGAAGGTATGCCATTTAGCTACCTATATGCCATATATATATATGTATATGCTGTCGATACGATGATAAAAATTAGCTATAGATGATCTTCTATGGAATCATTAAGAATTTAAATGCACCCATTATCTAGGTCCATGAATGGGTGCCACAGTGGATAGAGCACTGGACTTAGAAAAAGGGAGACTGGGTTCAAATTCAGCCTCAGACACTTCCTAGCTGTGTGATCATGGGCAAGTCACTCAGCCTCTGCCTCAGTTTCCTCCTCTGTACAATGGCCATAATAATAGCGCCTACCTCCCAGGGTTGGTATGAGGATCAAATGACATAATATTTGTAAAGCATTTTTGCCAACTTTTAAGTACTATATCAATGCTAGCTAATATTATTGTTACAGTATGGCAATTGCTTTTATGCATAGAATGTACCACTAGAAGAGAGACATAATTGATCATTCATCATTAATCTGCATTCAGTTAAATGTACTGAAAGTTTACATCCTTTGAACATATTTATTTCACTCTTCTAGGCAGGCATTGCTACAAAGATAACTGGTGATTTGCCTTCCAATCCAAACAAACATTATAGGAGTTGACTTAGAAAAGTATTTCCTTTTTTTCCCGCTTGTAGGGTCATTTAATTTTGTGAAAAGTCTGCATCCTGGAAACATTAAAGAACTGGGCCAAGAAAGAACTAACTATAGAATTCAGTTCTTTGATTCAGGGTGCAGAAGAAGATGGATTTTTTTGGACATGGCCAATGGAGGAATTTGTTTTGCTTGATTGCATAGTTACCTAAAGACTATTATTTTTCTATTTCTTTTTTTTTTCCAATGGGGGGGCATGGGTGGGAAGGAGACAACATGGAGTTTTGTTCATTGAAAAAATAAAATTTAATTGCAAAAAAGAATTCAATTCCTTGAAGATGTTTTCTTGTAGAGGTAATAGTTTTTCATGCAATAATCTGACCAAAACCATGAGCAAAAGGTTTTTTTTTTTTTAAAGCATCCCTTCCTCTATCACTTGCTCCCTGTCTCCCCTAATAAACCACCCATAAGATGAAATAAGAATCTGTCAGGGTAGTGGCATTCCTTATTAAAATATGCTTGGCTTGGGTGTATACCAGGAAATGCCCTCCAATTTAAAATTAATGTCAGGAAATGTAATGTGGTCTTGTGATACTGGTATACAATGACCCCTGCCCCCACTGTGAGAACAAAGATTAGTGGCCTTCGGGAGGCTGGAGAGATTTCCATTCACTGGAGATCTGAGACAAAAAGGCCCTTTGGAGTGTTTTTGGTTTAAGTAAATGATAGAAGATGTATGCTCAAATAAGGCCTCTTTTGAAAAATCTGCATCTGGATATCATATTCAACAATGGGGAGCTGAGAGGTTCCACTGATACTTAAGGTAGATGGTGGCTTGTCAAGTTTTCTGAGTATCTCTTAGCTCACACTCTACCACTGGCCTGAGCAGCGTCTCCTTGGTTACTTCATAGGGCTAATGATGGCTGAGTACTGGAAATTAGGTACTGTTACATGGAAAAAATGCTTGGCCCCAGAATACTTGGTATGAAATCTATCTTTGCTTTCAAATAGGTTTCAATCCTAAGCAAAAAAACAAAAAAACAAAAACAAAACAAAACAAAACAATGGACAATTTATTCTCCTTCCATTTATTCTACTTCATTTATAGTGTGTATACTAGAGAGGGCTACAGTTTAGGCCTCCATTGTCAATTAACCTATTTTATTGAATATCTATGATGTTCAATGCTCTGTGTAGATGAGGAATTAAATAAGATGTGGGGAAAAGAACCTCTTAATTGAGGTGCTTCCAAACCCAAGCAATGCAGGAAAATTAGGACAGGTTGGAGGCACAAGATTGCAATCTTACCAATTGTTCTGGGTGTTTGAGACATGTTGGTAAAGTTGGTTGGGGAATCTTGGCAATGAATGAGATGTTAAGAGAGTGTCAGATCTTTTGAGGAGCAATGAATGAGAATTAAGTTGGTACCAGGCAGAGGCGGAAGGAAATGTTATAAGGTTCTTATCTAACTCTGCTAATGTGTTCTTAGGCCAGATGAAGAAAGGCAACTTCTAGAAACAAGTGATAGGTACTCTGAACTCTGCTCTGGTCAGGCACTTTCTGGCATATTGTGTTCCATTGTGGGTGCCACATTGTAGGATAAACTAGAGATTAATCAGGATGGCAAAGGGCCTTGAGTTTATGCTACATGAAAATCAATTGAAGGAACTTGGAATTATTAACCTGGCTAAGAGAAGATTTGGGGATTATAGGATGATAGATTTAACACTGGAAGGGACCTTCAAGTTCCTTGAGTTCAATGCCTTCATTTTACATATAAGGAAACAGAGACACAAGGAGGTTAAGCCTCTTGGTCAGGGTAAGTGTCTGAGGTGGGATTTGAATCCAGTAAGTTTGGTGCTTTATCTACTACTTTACATATTTTAAGACGTAATAAAAATCAAGGTTTAAATTCATTCTATTGGCTCTAACGGCACCTGGATGTCTTTAAGTAAAGGCTGAATGTGACCCTTTGTTGCCATTGACTCCAATTCTTTGAAGTCAGTCAACCAATAACCATTTGTTAAGCACCTACTATGGGCCAGGCACTGCACTAAGCACTGGGGATACAAAGAAGGGCAAAAGACAGTCCTTGAGCTCAAGGAACTCACAGTCTAATGGGGGAGACAACATGCAAACAAATAACTACAAACAAGCTATACACATAAAAGATAAGAAGGAAATAATCAACAGAGGAAGAGCACTAGAATTAAGAGGGGTCAGGAAAGGCTTCCTATAAAATGTGGGTTTTTTATTAGGATTTGAAGTAAGCCAAGGAAGCCAGGAGGCAGAGATGAGGAGGTAGAACATTTCAGGCATGCGGAGAGCCAGTGAAAATCCCCAGGGTGAAGACATGGAGTGTCTTGTTCAAGGAATAGCAAGGAGCCCAGCATCAATGGATCAAAGGTATGTGAGGAGGCTTAAGGGGTAAGAAGACTGGATAGGTGGGGGAGGGCTTGGGCTTTGAATAATAAAGGGATTTGAATATTAAACAGAAGATTTTGTGTTTGATCCTGGAGGTGATAGGGACTTACTAGAGTTTATTGAGTAGGGGGATAACATGCTCAGACCTGTGATTTAGGAAGATTACTTTGACAGCTGAATAGAAGATGAGCTGGAGTAGGGAGAGACTTGTGGCAGCAGACCAACCAGCAGACTTTAACGATAGACTAGCCATGCCATGAGGACTTGCTCCAGAATGGTGGCAGACTATTCCATGGATTACAACCATACAACATCCCCTGATGAGTAATGGGCCTTTCCTACGAATATACTGTTGGTAGAACTGCGAATTGATCCATTCTGGAGAGCTGTTTGGGATTACTCTATTAAAAGTGAATAAAATGTCCAATACTTTGACCCAGAGACTCCATGGCTAGACATATATTCTCAAAGAGGTAAAAGACAGAAAGAAAGGTCATATACACATCAAAATATCCATGGTAGCACTTTTTTGTGGTAACAGAGAATTGGGAACAAAGTTCCCATTGATTTCGGAATGGTTACAAAAAATGTGGCACATAATTGGAATGGAATATACTACAATACTGTAAAAAATAACAAATACGCTGAATTCTGAGAAGCATGGTAAGATTTATATAAATTGGTGCAAAGTAAAGTAAGCAGAACCAGGAAAGATATGTATATATGTATATACATAGTATATACATATGCATATGTACGTACGTATGTATATATATACACACACATATATACATATTCATATAGGGATACATATATACATATATATTCATGTACACACATGTATTATATATGTATATGTATTATAAATATACATATACATGCAATGACTATAACAGTATAAATGGAAAGGACAAAAAAGATCCAAACACTATGTAATGTAATTATAATAACCAAGCTTAATCTTAGAGAAAAGCTGTAATTCCATTATCTCAGAGATGAGAATGTGTGGTTATAGAATATTACATATAATCTTAGACATGATCAACGTAGAGTGGCACAATGGATAGAGCCCCAGACCTGTATTCAGAAAGTTCAAATCCAACCTCAGATACTTACAAACTGTGTGATTTTGGGCAAGTCACTTAAGCTCTGTTTGCCTCAATTTCCTCATCTGTAAAATGGGGATAATAATAGCACTTATCTCCTAGGGCTATTGTGAAGATCAAATGTGATAATAATTGTAAAGTGTTTATTTTAGCACTGTGCCTGGCATATAGCAAATGCTATATAAATGTTAGCTACTATTAATGTTTTGATCAATTTGGAAAAGTGCCTTTTTTGTCTCTTTTAATCTTCATTGTAAGAGCTGGATTGCTGGGTAATTGGGGAAATGAATATATTCGGCAATGAATGTAATGCAAAAAACAAAAGGCATTAATAAAAATAAGATTATACTTCAAACTTTTTTTTTCAAAGATGGGCCTTTGTTTCAGTGAGAAGCTTGGGGTTAGGGTTAGGAAGTTATTTCCCAATTTTCCCAAGGCAATCCAGGCAGCTCTCCTATTCACTTCTGCACCTAACTCATTGTTCAATAGATTGGGTCTTACACATAGGAGCCAAAAAATATTAATTGATTAATTCCTACCCATGGGCCCTCTTCCAAAAACATCCGTAGCAGCACATTTTGGAAATTTTTTTTATTGAACAGAGGGACATTCCTGGGAAATGTCTAGGCTACTATTTTCTTCTCCTCCATTAATTTTGCTTTTTGTATTTATTTTTTATTTACTAAAAGCACTTTCAGGACTATCCTTCAGACAACTCCATAAGGTACATGGGTAAGGTATAGTCATCCCCATTTTGTGAAGGAGTACACTGAAGATCAGAAGAGGAAAGTTACTTGCCCACACAAAGCTGTGTCCAGAACTTTGGGCTGCTGAGTCCTAGAAGAAATTTGACTCTGAAGTCCCTAGCAACAAGCACGGGGCTCATGAAACAGAAGTATCACGTCTGAGAGCAGGGAGATCAAGTCACAGTCTGTAGAACCTTAGACAAGATCAGCTCTTGCTCTCACCTTTGCAGGGGTGGGGAACCTGCAGTCTAGAGACCACATGTGGCCCTCTAGGTTCTTGAGGGTGGTCTTCTGACCGAGTTCAAGTTTTATAGAACAAATACTTTTATTAAGGGGATTTGTTCTGTGAAGTTTGGATTCAGTCAAAGAGCCGCACTTGAGGACTTAGAGGGCCACATGTGGCCTTGAGACTTCAGGTTCCCCAACCCTGGAAGGGCTATAATTAAATAAGAAGTCTTTACTTCAACAAATATTTTACTAAGCATCTAGAACATTGCACGAACTAGGCAGTGGAGGAAGTTATTATTTGAATTAGTCCTGAGATTTCATTAGTATGGGGAGTTCCCTGTGAGAAAATGAAGATCTGCACCTATTCCCCAATTTATCATTTAAGAGAATCCTGAATTTCATGGGGCACTGAGAGGGTCACACAGCTGGTAGGTATCAGAAGCAGGACACCAAAAGAAGTCTATTCACTACAAAAGAAGAGTATAGAGTAGAGTGTACAATATAAAGTGCTTAGAGGCTCTGTTAGTCATTTGGAGATGGTCTACTGGAGTGAAAAGAATTTACTAAAGTTAGATGTTCTAGGGGGTGTGTGTGTGTGTGTGTGTGTGTGTGTGTGTGTGTTGTGTGTGTTTACATGAAGCTTTTCCTCACCATCACCTTCTCAAACCATATTTGGAGCACAGACAACCAAAGAATGTTATAATGCTGAAAAATCCAAATTCACCCTTTACTACATTTCTGTCCTAGTCCATTTATTTCTGAACCCAATGTTCTTTCATTATTTTCAACTCATTCATGTATTCTTTTGGGGGCCATCTCATATAAGGTCTCCTGAGAAGAGGAGTAATTCCTTTCTATAAGGCATCACATTACTCATATGCTCTAGTTAAATACTTAGCTTAATGTATGCATACAGAAAAGGATTCAGCAAACAAATGCATGGTGATTGCCAAAGCTAATTAGATAAAGACTTTTTATTTAATTATAGCCCTTAACCACTTAAAACATCAACAAGCATTTAGTAAGGACCTACTATGTATCAGGTACTACACAAGGTGGTGAGGATGTCAATTACAAAGTGAGACAGTCTCTAACTTCAAGGAGTTTTTAGTCTATGTTTGGGGAGTCAGAGGGATTGATGCGGAGGAGCAGAAGAATATAATATTTCCATTAAGCAAATGTATGAAATAAATACATAATAATTGGCAGTGGGGGCACGAGCGAAGGAAGGCATCAGGAAAGGCTTCTTGAAGGAGTCAGCACTTAATCTGAACCCTAAAAAACAGGGTTTCCAAGAGGCAGAGGGGAGGGAGGGAGAGAGGGTAGCACGTCTTGATGCTGTGAACCACAAAGGAGGAGAATTCACTAAGTTACAGTTGTAGGGAAAAGGTCTAGCAGCAGCAAGAAGTGTGCCTATCCCTCTCCTGGTCTGATAGATTTGCTGGTATTAGAGAAGAGCAATCAGATGGCAAAACAGATAGAGATTTCCTGGAATAATGAAGACCTGATTTGAAATCCTGTCTAATATACTTACTGTGTGACTCTGGGCAAATCACTCAACCCTTCTCAAACTAGGTTTGCTTATCTGGGAAGGAAGGAAAGAAGAAATGAAGGAAAGAAAGAAGTGAAGGAAGGAAGAAATGGAGGAAGGAAGGAAGGGAGGAAGGAAGGAAGGGAGGAAGGGAAGAAAGGGAGGAAGGGAAGAAAGGAAGAAGGAAACAGGCATTTTTTAAAGCCCTACCACGTGTCAGGCACTAATTACAAAATCTCATTTGATTCTCATAACAATCTTGGGAGGTGTTATTATTAAACCCATCTTATAGTTGAGGAAACTGAAGCAGACAGAAGTTAAGTGACTTGTCGCGGGGTCACACACCTATTAAGAGCCTGGAACTGGATTTGAAGCCAGGTCTTCCTGACTCCAGGCCCAGCATTCTCATCCACTTTGCTACCTAAATGAGGATAATGATAGTATACATATACAAACATACACACATACACATACACACACACACACGTATGCATCACTTTGCAAAAATTATTATTACATCCTGGAAGGCTGTGTTCTCTGGGCAAAGCCAGCTTTCTGTGACTGTAAGGAGAATGGCATGAGAGGAAGCGCTCTAACATAAAAGGTAATTCATTAAAACAAGTTTCCATAGTGCACAATGGAAAAGGAAGGGAAGAACTGGACAGGGATCTGGAAGGAAAAAGGCTGTCATGGATGGGTATGGGAGAGTATGGTTTGGTGGCCAGAGAAGGGAGCTTTTATTCAGGCAGCCTAGGACTCAGAATCATAGGAATTTTGCTCTTCTGAGCCAAGTTGAAGACAGTAATCACATCCCCTTCCCTACAAATCTTTTCTTCTTTAAGATAAATATTTGCATGTCTATTGGTTGCCTTCATATTTTAAGTCATCATACTTGTTACTCCCATGACTCCCAAGGATTATGAATGGAGCCACCAGGGAGTAGACCAATGATATCAAACTCAGATAGAAATAGGTGCCACTAAATCATAAGGATCCCTGTGGGCCATGTAGTAACTTAGAAAGCCATAAATCAACATTACCTATGTTTTGTTGTAGGCAGCGAGGTGGCATGATAGATAGAGCACTGGTCCTAGAGTCAGGAGGACCTGAGTTCAAATGTGACCTCAGATACTTACTAGATCACTTGGGCCTGGAGTCAGGAAGACCTGAGTTCAAAAAATGGCTACTTGCTAACTGTGTGACCCTTGGCAAGTCACTTAACCTGTCTGCTTCAGTTTACTCATCTGTAAAAATGAGCTAGAGGAGGAAATAGCAAACACTGTAGCATCTTTGCCAAGAAATGGGATCATAAAGAGTTGGACATGACTGAAAAATGACTGAACAAAAAATGTTTTGTTTTATTTTTATTTATTTTGTTAATTATCTCCCAATTACCTCTTAACCTGGTTTGGGACACACTCTGGTATATTCATGTTGCATGTTTAATACTTCTGTAGAAAATTATTATTTATGTTTTCCCAGTAGCAATGATAATATGATTTAACTATCATTTCCTGAATAAGAGGAGGTTTGCTAGGCTCTGGTGTTGCCGGTGAGATGGCTGGAAACAATGAAGTTCAGTCTGAGGTCTGGGTGGTTCTAGGAAACTAAGGTATGGTTTGACTTAGAATCCAATCCATAGCTAAATCAACTCTTTAGCAGGGCCTATTGCAAAGCTGAGTGAACTCAGCTGCTTCGAGCTGGGGGTGGGGCAGTGGATCCTGGTTGTGATGAGAACGTACCAGCAAGGTGTCAATTTAGTTAGGTCTAGTGTCCTGCTGAGATGACTAGCTAGGATGAAACTCAAGCGTGGTGGAGTTCAGTTAGGTGGAGAGGGCCAAGTTGTAGCTTGACTTAACCTCCAGTTTCTCCATTTTTTTATGTGAAAATGTGTTGGTTGACTCTGACCCCCTACCATGAAGTATAAACCTTGTCTATGGTCTCCCCTGCTATGAATCTTGAACATGGTGGATTTATGGAATCATGGAATCTCCCTGTTAGACTTTGGACATCATCTCGTTCCACCACTACCCTGAAATATAACTTTTGTCTGTACTATCCCTGATAAGTTATCATCTAGCAGTCTAATATTTTCTGAAGACCTCCAGTGAAAGGGAGCTTATTTCTTTTTGGGACAGTCCTTTCCATTTTGGAAGTTGAAATTGTTATGAAGTCATTTCTTATACAAAGCTTCCCAAAAGTCTTAGAGCAGTTTTAAGCATTAATAAGCTCTTTTTAAGCTTTAACAAGCTTAAAACTTTACTTTGCCTTTTCATATAATCTATGCATTGGTTCTGGTTTTCTTGTCTTGAACCATGTTGAACATGAGCACTGAGCCTGGAGTCAAGAAGACCTGGGCTCAAAAATGGCCTCAGACACTTGTACTAGCTGGGTGACCCTGGGTAAACACGGGTCTTCTCCCCTCTCCCCCATAGAACCCTTATTCTTTAAGATAAACATTTCTAAGTTCTTCAAATGATCTTCATATTTTAAGTGTGCTCACCAGACTTGTTAACCTCAACCTCCTCAGAAAATGTGGTTCCCAAACTGTGCACAATACTCCAAGTATGGCATTTTTAAGGAAAAGCACTGTGGGACTCTTTCCCTCATTCTGGACACCATCATCCCATTGCATTATCTTCTCTGGGGTATCATGTTATACTGTTGACATATATTAAGCTTATATGCATATATATATATATATCTTAACAAATACAAGTCTTTTTTATGTTATCTTCTATCTAGTTATGGTTTCTCTATTCTGTATACTTTTTTTTGCCCTAAATACAGTATAGAAATTTATATTTGCCCTTATAAAATTTCATTCCAGCCAATTTGGTCCATTGTTCCAGTCTTTGATTCCCAATTCTGCCTTTCGCTATATGAACTGTTGTTGTTGTTCAGGTGTGTCCAGCTCTTTACAACCCCATTTGGCATTTTCTTGGCAAAGATACTGGAGTGGTTTGCCATCTCCATCTCCGGCTTATTTTACAGATGAGGAAACTGAGGCGAAAAGGGTAAAGTGACTTGCCCACAGTCACACAGCTAGTAAGTATGTCTGAGGCTGGACTTGAACTCAGGATGATGAGTCTTCCTGATTCTAAGCCCAATGCTTTAACCACTGTGTCACCTAGCTGCCCCACAAGTGGCTAGACAGATACTCAAAGAAAAGTAGCTAGTGAACTCTAAAGGACTGCAGTCATAATAACTCATGGCATCAGAAATTATTTCATATTCTTTTGTTCAACCTCTCATCTATGAGACAGCAAAATAACAGCTTCTGTCAGTAGCCCTAATGAGAGCATCAGCTCCTCTCACACTCTGAGGATAGTCATTCTACTCTTGTGAAATGATGGCGGTCAGTCTAGAAATACTCATTACTCCTTCTTGTCTTAAACAAGTTAGTTTATCACATCCAGCCAGTAGGGTGAGTTCTAAATATACTCCCTGGAGAAGACAGTTTGCTTCTTTCTGTGCTTCTCACAGAATCGAGTTCCATAATTTCTCCCCATTACTGCTGACAGTATTTAAAAGTATTTTTTAGACTATGGCCTAGACTAATCTAAAGTATGGATTCAGATTCCATTAAACTCTGAAAAAAATGGGGAGCTATGTAAACAGACTAGTTGCATACTGAACTCATTAACCAACTCAGACTGTTAAAAGTGATGTGCAGAAGATGGAAGGAGGGATGAATTCCTAGAGAGGAGTACAAAAGGGTGACATAGTCCAGTAAGAAACATATCAGGAAAGCTAAAGGCCAGAACTAGCCCAAGCTTACAATGCAATGCTAAGGAAAAGAAAGGGGGCTTTTTTTTTCTTTTGGCTGTGTTGGGGCAAGGTGGGAATGTTGGTTCGAGTGAATCAAATGACAATAATGGGCAATGGAGATAAAAAAGCAACTACCCAACTCTTATTTTCCTTCTATCTTTTTTCATTATCAAGGAGAAAGATCTTCAGACTGGGAAGATCAAAGATGATCATGGGAGTATTGAAATCTAAGATAAGTGTGGTAAAAGTAATAAAGGTGTCCTCAAAGAGTTCTATTTACCAGCTTCAGACAAAAGAACTTGAAGAGGCAATGACTGAGCAGCTTTCTTTGAAATCTGAAAAATCTTGGAGAAGAGAAAAGATACCACAGGTGAGAAAAATGAGCTATCTATTTTCCAAAAAGGAAAGCAGGGCAATTCTTATTACTATAAGCTAGTGAACTTGGTTTTGATTCATGACAAAATTATGAAATGTATTACTGAAGGGAAAGCATGTATCTATTTAGAGAGGGAAGCAGCGAATACTGTGAACCAGTATAGGTTCATTAAAAATGTCATGCCAGACTAATCCTATTCTCTAAACCCCCCACATTTTTTTGAAACAAGGGAATATAACAGACATGACAGACCCTAATTTATGAAGGACTTCACAAAAACCTTTACAATATATTTGTGGAAAAGATGGAGAGATGTCCTTAGGATGATAGTACAGTTAGGGAGATTTCAAACTAAATGAATGACTGGACCAAAGGGTAATCATTAATGGAGTGATGTCAATCTGTTCAACATTTTCATCAATGTTAACAGATCATATCTGGTATATTTTATTTACTTCCAAGTATCACATTTTAGAAGGAACACTGATAGACTAGAAGACATGAAGAGGTAGGCAACAAGAAGGGTAATCAGGCTGGAGATCAAGAGCTCTTGAAAAAATTGGGAATATTTATCCAGAAAAAGAGAAGGGTGGTGAGTGGTGGTGGGAGAAGATGAGATTGCTGTCTTCAAATATTTTAAAGGTCATTGTGTGAGAAAGGCATTAGACTTTTTCTATTTGGCCTAGGAGTATAGGACTAGGACCAAAAGGGAAAAGTTATAGGGACAGAGTTCTGGGCTTAAAGTAAGAACTTTCTAACAACTGGAGTTGTCCAAAAATGAAATGCCTACTTGGGAAACAAAGTGTTCCTCATCACTGGAAGCTCCGAAGTAGAGGCTGGAAAATGTTATTAGAAGAAGGTGTAGACACGATGCATACTTGGGGATTTAGTCAACATGGTGTAAGGGTAACAAGTGCTAGAGTCAGTCAAGAAATATTAAGTAAGCACTTATTATATGTCAGACACTGCACTAAACATTGAGGATACAAAGAAAGACAAAAACATGGCCCCAGCTCTGAAGAAGCTCACCTTCTAATAGGAGAGACAACACACAAAGAACTATGTACATACAAGATATATAAAGGACAAATGGGAGGTAATCTCAGTGGAAAGACATTAGCAGTATGTGTGTGTGTGTGTGTGTGTGTGTGTGTGTGTGTGTGTGTGTGGTGGAGGTGAGAGTGGAGGTAGAGGGCATTGGAGTCCATGAAAAGCCTCCTGAAGCAGGGGAGATTTGAGCAGAGTCTTGAAGGAAGCCAGGAGATAAAGGTGTAAAGGGACAAATGTTCCAAGCACGTGGGACAGCCAATGAAAAGGCAAGGAATCTGGGGATTGATTTTCATTCATTCAGTACCCAAAAGGCCAGTGTCTCTGTATCATAGAATATGTGAAGGGGAATAAAATGTAAGAAGATTGGAAGAGTTGAAAGGAACTATGTTGTGAAGAGTTTTAAAAGCTAAAATAGTACTTTATATTTGATCCTGGAGATAATATTGAGTCCCTGGAGTTATTGAGTAGTTCCAACCTCAGTTTTATGAAAATCACTTTGGCAGTTGAATGGATGATGAATTGAAATGGGATGAGAGACTTAAGGCAAGAAGAAAAACCAGAAGTTTATTGCAGTAATCCAAGAATGAGGTATTGAGGGCCTGAGCTAAGGTGATGGCTCTGTGAATGAAGAAAATGGGACACTGACATGAAATTTTGTTAAGGCAGAAATTACACAAAATTGGCAATGTATACAAGTGATGAGCGTGAGTGAGTAATCAAGGATGGAATCAAAGTTGCAAGCCTAGCAGAGAACTGGAAACTGAAGGGATGCCCATCAATTGGAGAGTAGTGGAACAAGTAGTGGTATAAGATTATGATGGAATACTATTGTGCTAAAAGAAATGATGAGCAGGATGCTCTCAGAAAAACCTGGAAAGACTTATATGAACTGATACAAAGTGAAATGAGTAGAACCAGGAGAACACTGTACACAGTAACAGTAATATTGCAAGATGATCAACTATGAATGACTTAGCTATTCTTAGCAATACGATAATCTAAGACAACGCTGAAGAACTTATGATAAAAAATGCTATCCATTGCCAGAGAAAGAACTGATGGAGTCTGAATACAGGTTGAAGCATGCTTTTTTTACCCTTCTTATTTTCCTTGGGGTTCTTTTGGTCTACATTTTAGAACATGACTAATATGGAAATATGTTTTGCATGACTATACATGTATAACCTATATCAAATTGCCTACCCCCTCCATGAGGGGGTGGGGTGGGAGGAAGAGAATTTGGAACTCAAAGTTTTAAAAACAAATGTTAAAAATTATTTTTCCATGTAATCGGGGAAAAATAAAATATTAAATAAGTATATATTTTTAAAAAGTTGCAAGCCTAGTTGACTGGGAGGATTGAGATGTCCTTTACAGTATAGGGATGTTTAGAAGTAGGGAGGGTCTTGAGAAAAGATAATGAATACATGTTGGGTTTGAGGCCTATGAGACATACAGTCTGAGATATCCATAAAGCAGCTGGTAATGCAAGACTAGTGATCAGGAGAGAAGGCCTGGATTCAAATATTGCATTTGACACTTGGAAGCTTTATGACCCTGAGCAAATCATTCAACTTCTCTAAGTTTCACCTAATCACAAAATTTGGATAATTATACCTGTAGAACTTCATTTTACTACTGTGAGGATCAAACGAGGTAATGTATGTATATAGAACACTAGGTCCAGGATAGTTAGGTGGGGCAGTGGATAGAGTGCTGGGCCTGGAGTCAGGAAGACCTGAGTTCAAATAGGACTTCAAACACTTATTAGCTGTGTCACCCTAGGCAAGTCATTTAACTCGGCTTGCTTCAGTTTCCTCATCTGTAAAGTTTCCTCATCTGTAAAATGAGCTGGAGAAGGAAATGGCAAACCACTCCAGTATCTTCACCAAGAAAACCCCAAATAGGGTCATTAAGAGTTGAACATAATTGAAACGACTAAACAACAAAAATAGCAAAAGAGATCAGTCTGGCCATCCACACTGGAAAAACAAAGTGGATGAAGAATACACATTTGTGATATGCAGTTGAATGGGAAGCCCATTGAGTTATTTCACCAAAATATGTATCTGGGATAGACATATAGGTAGACAATGATAATGGCCCAGAATTGGATAGGAGGAAATTTGGCAATTGTGGTGCCTTAAGTGACCTTAAATTGCTTGCCTGATGCAAAAGTCCGTCTGATTAATGTTAATGCTCTTCTGGTGTTGCTATATAGCTGCAAACTGTGGGATGTTATGATCACAGAAGAATCAGAATTGTGGTAACTCAAAGCACAATGAAAAAATGTATAGTGGCCGTAAGTAAACTACAGAATATCTGTAAGTGATGACTTTTGTGCAAAAAAGTGAAAGAAAAAAAAACATCAAAAGCATCTATGTCTAAGAGAGGATATGAACCAATTACTTAATCAGAGTGATAGTTAACAGATGTATAGAGGACTACAGTGATATTCATGCAGTAAAAGAATCAGAAGACCTCTGAGGCTAGAATTCTTAACCTGAAGTTCACGGTTAAATTTTAGGGGATCTGTGAACTTGAATGAGGAAAAAAAAGTATGCCTTTATTTCCCTAACAAGGTAGCTAGGTAAAAGGCAGCTAGGTAGCACACTGCTGAGCCTGGAATCTGTGAAAGACCTGAGTTCCAATCCAGCCTTGGACATTTACTAGCTGTGTGACTCTGGGCAAGTCACTTAACCTCTGTCTGCCTCAGTTTCCTCAAGTGTTAAATGGGGATCAAAAATGGCAACTACCTCACAGAGCTATTAGATGGATCAGATGAGGCAACATTTATAAAGTGTTTGACAGAGTGACTGGCACATTGTATGAAGTTAATAACCATTTGATCTGTCCCCTTCACTAATTTCTAAGTGAAATTTAACATCTTCAATTATTAAAAATATTATTCCGAGGCTTCATTAGATGGCCGGAGTGTTCTATGACACAGATAAGGTTAAGAACTCCTGATTTGGTGTGTTGGGTAGATGTTCTAGAGAATATTTACAAAAAAAGATGAGGACAAAAATTAAAAAGATGAGAAAGTGGGTGATGGTTATAACCTGAACCAGTCTCCAACGGTTCAGAGAGTTCAAGGATCTGCGGAAGCATTTGAATGACCACTAAAAACAGAGCACTGAGCTGGATGGCTAAAGCGACCCACTGTAATTCTGGTCTTATACTCTTTGTATTTTGGATTAAAGATAGAACATGAAAGGTTCTGCTTCAAATGTTAGTGCTTCAAATGATCCCTGTAGGGATTTTCCAGTAACCTACCCTACTGAATAATCTCAATCTATTTCCCAGCCTCTTCATTCAGAAAAAAAATACTCTTTAACAGGCCACAAAATGGTGTCTAGGAAAGGAGGCCTAGCCTGATTATATGAAACAACTGGACAAGAAACCACAGAATGAAAACCAGCTAAGCACAGGCCTTTATCCGTGACAAAGGAAGAGGGAAAGGTGCTGGGATTCTTTGAGTCAGCAATGTTGTCCATTCAGTGTGGTTGGGGCAGGGATATTCTCCTCAGCCTGATCTTGGTGCAAACTGCCAAAGTCCAACCTTCTGCAAGAAGCCTTTCTTGATCTTCCATAACTTAATCCCTTCCTTCTAAGATTATCTCCAATTTGCCCTGTCTATATCTTATTTACACATGGTTGTGTGCGTGTTGTCTTCCTTCATTAGACTGTGAGCTCCTTGAAGGCAGGGACGGTGTTTTTGCTTTTCTTTGTATCCTCAGCACTTAGCACAGTGCCAGACATAAATGAGGTACTTTATAAATGCTATTGACTTGACTTGACCAAGGAACCTAGCACTTCTCCTGCCAAGGATATTTTTCCTTAAAGCAAAATGGAGAATTGGAATGGCCAGTTCAGAAAACCCAACTGAAAATTCAGTGAGAGGGATTCATTAGTGACTAGGGATGCTAAAATGATCACTGACACCAAGCATCAAGAATGATTTGCTACAAACTGTTAGTTTCACTCTCTTTTCCTAACAAAATAATATTTTTTGTTGTTATTTTTGTAAGACAATGGGGTCCAGTGATTTGCTCAGGGTCACACAGCTAGTAAGTGTCAAGTGTCTGAGGCAGGGTTTGAACTTAGGTCCTGACTTGAGGGCTGATGCTTTATCCACTGTGCCACCCAGCTGCCCCTGAGAATATTTTTTAAAAATGTAATTGGTAAGTACAACATTATACATTTTGGTGCTAAGGGATCCATAGTCTTGCTGTGTTTGGTGAAAATGGACCTGAATGAAAACATATAGTTTAGGATGGAGAAAAGCAGGTGTTTAAATCATGCAGCTTAATGTAAATTACTAGGCAAAGCATGTGTTTCCTAATCCATCATTCACATCACTGTACCTACTGCTCATCCCTAGAAAAACAATTAGAAAACATTCGTCTTAAGAATAAATTGGAAAATAGGATACTCATAACCTCTTCCTTGGTTCCAGCACTGCTTTAACAAAGAAGTACAGACTCTCTAAGTGCTTTGACATCCACAAGTCCCCAGTGCAACTGAACATGACAACGAATTTCTATTATTACTATTCAGTGATTTTACAATTTAGCAAAATTGCAAAGTAGTAAAATGATAAAATATATTACTTAGTCACATTACAATTTTTGGGTGGTGAGACTAGGGGGTGGTTTCATTGGTATAGAAAAAGACTAACTCCCTCAATTGATGGAGATTGGCGATTCATCTCTAATTTATACAGTTACAGAGTTGCCTTAGGCACCAAGAGGTGAAGTGATTCGCCCAGGGTCACACGGCTAGCATGTTTCAGAGCTACGATTTGAACCTAGGTCTTCTTGACTCCAACAGCCATGTCACGCTGCTTCTTCTTAGTTCAAATAATATACTCAGGATAATACAAAGCCAAGAATGTCATACTGTGCTTTTTCTGAATAGGTCCTGGCCATAGCCTTGCAAAGAGTGAAATATGAACTCACAATTATCCAAAGTACCTTGGTACCTTGTTAAAGAGTTGGCCAGGGGAGGGAGGCAAATGAACACCTGGCATCTGAATGAGTCAGGTAAATAAGCAAACCTGTGCATCCTCGTATGTGTATCGCCCTGGGTCTTTGACATTTTGACTTGTTTTCTCATAGCTGTGAGAATCCAGGTTGATTGCACTTTGGGCTCCAGGAGCCAGAAACTCTTGCCAAATTTCTTCCACCCGAGTTGCCACGTCCTGTAAAGGTTGTTTCTTGAGATCTTGGACAGCCAACCAAAACCTTGAATTGGGAGCATAAAGACACCATTAATTCCATGAGGCAGACTCAAAAATTCATAACTCTTGCTTTTCTATGGAGTCAGGTTCTAGGGCTGACAGCTTATAGCATTAATTCTCAATATGGTCCTGTCTGGGTCCCCTGCTCTAATGTCATCTTGTGGAACCCATTTGCAATGGAATTGATGATACTATGAAGGACTAGATTTACTTCTTGGGAGACCTGGGCATAAATGTTTAAAATCTGATCCATGGCAATGTTTTGCTTAGAGAAGGGAAACTTCCCTTCCTCTACATGTCCTAATTTGTGACTAAATATATGATGCAAGGATGTCAGTATAACATTCTATACGACTACAAGATTGTAAATGAAAATAATTGTGAAAGATTATGATCATTTATGATCAATGCAATGGCCAATTAGAACTCCAGGAGACTGATCATGCTTCCCGTCTCAGAAGACAGGTGTTGGATTGGGGTATAGAATGAGGCATATGTTTTCAGACACAGCTAATGTATCAATTTGTTTTATGTGATTGTACTTTACTGTAACAAGGGAGTGATGTATTTTTTTTTCTTTTGGAGGTAAGGAGAAACAAGAGGGGAGTGGAGGAGTATTAAGGGTGATACTAAAAAAAAGGAAGAAAAGAAAGAAAAGAACATTGAGGAATCATTAGAAATAAACAGAAGAGAGTAGAAGAAAATTTATAAGGAGACACTGACAAGTAAGGCAAAGTCAGAACTATTATGTAAAACTTGAAACATATCTTCCCCCTCTCCCCAAACAAAAACAGAGCCAAGCTGATTCTATGCAGCGTGGAGACTCATAGCTTCCTATGCGGTCCCTCTTTGTGCTCTCTATATAGAGAAATGTTTGTGCTCATTGATGTTTAAGTTCAGGATCATAAAAGGAAAACTTTTGTTAAAATAACAAAAGAAAGTAGTTAGAATGAGTTACAGGGAGAAGTATAAGAAGGAAGATTTGTATGAACTGATGCAGATCCAATAAAACAGAACCAAGAGGGTAACATACACAATGACTATAGTAATATAAAAGAAAACACCACTAAAAGCTGAACTCCAAAGAAACACATTTAACTCTCCTCAGTAAAGAAGTGAGGGCAGTGGGTCTACAATGCTGCTAATGCTGTCAGATGGGGTTGCTTAGGATGGTTCTGTTTAATTGTTTTTCTTTGTTACAGGGGAGGTGGTGTGTGTGTGTGTGTGTGTGTGTGTGTGTGTGTGTGTGCAAATACATGGGAAAAATCACAGTGTAAAAGATAAAAATCTTCAATTAAAAACACAAAATAAATCAGTGAGGAGGACTAAGGAAGACCATAGGGAATTTTAGAGTTGACAGATCATTAGAATCCATCCCTTTGCAGATAAGTAAAACAAAATAAAAATGGAATGGATTGACAAAGCTTCTTTTTAGAGGAAAATGGGCCAAACAGGTGTAGCATTGTCTTAGACATGGCAATGCTACACAGGAATCAATGTTGAAGGTGCCTGTGGGGAGCTAGGAGCAGTAGGGGAGGGAGGAAGGAGAATTCTGATTAAGTACTCTGTGGGGGAAGGCAAAGAGAAAATTCTTCCTCCCACCTTTCTCTTTCTCTCCCATTATCCATACAAAACCAATACAGTTGTTAAGAGAGCTGGGCACCAGTGACCAAAGCTGAACCCTTAACAGCAGCATCCTGTCCCCAGTGATGGCTCCAAAGCAGGCACAGTCAGGGACAAAAATGTTTTTGTTGGTGAGGATGGATGATATTAATAACCACAACTATTCTCATGTATACAACACTTTTCTGTTTACAAAAGGCTGGTAGGTGTCACAACGGATAGAGCACTGACTGTAGAATCAGGAAAAACTGAGTGTAAATCCTGCCTCAGATATCTGCTAGCTTTGTGATCCTGAGCAAGTCATTGAACTTCTCTCTCTGCCTCAGTTTCCTCATATGTATAATGAGGTAATAAAAACATTTACTTCCCAAGGCATGTAAAACATTTGGAAAACCTCCAAGCACTCTATAAATGCTAGCTATTGTGTTCAACGAAAGTATTTTCCTTATAAGAACCCTGTCATGGATAGGATAGTGTATTATTACCCCTGTCTTATAGATGAGACATTGATTCAGAGAGGTTATGAATTCAACCACACAACTAGCTGATGGCCAAGTTGGAGACTTGAACCCCATGTCACAGGGTCTTAGGATTGATATCTGAAAGGGATTTCAGGGAGCATCAAGTTTAAGCCCCTCATTTTATAGATGAGGAAATGGAGACCTAAAGAGGGAGGTGACAGCCTGAAATCATAAAAGTTATAAGTAGAAAAACTGGTATTTAAAGTCAGATCTTTTGACTTCACATCTATTGCTCTTTCATATTTGGGGCAGGTTGGGTACATCTTCTGACCTGTGAATGGGGCAGGGGGTGGGGGGAGTCACTGGATCAACATCAGTTAAAGATGAAAACATGGAGGCCAGAGTTGTGATCCATCCCTAACAACACGGAACAGAGCAGTACAGAAAAGAGCAGTACAGAAAAGGACAGGGATCCAACAACATCAACACCAACAATGATGATGAGGATGACAATTTTTATCATCCTAATCATCATCATCATTTTGGCATTTTTATCTTCATCATCATTCACATTTATTTAGTATCATAAGGTGGACAAAGTACTCTTCTTACAACATCCTTATGAAGTGGATGGACTCTATACTCCAGTATCAGTGACCAATCTGAATGTTAAAAAGGTGTATTCTAATCTTCATCTTTAGTGAAATCTACCTGTTTTCATTAAAGGTTAACTATGTTTTCATTTCACAGATTTCAGAGTCATCTGCATATCACTAAGGTGACGCCCTGTGGCCATTCGAGGTAACTACAATCTCCTTTATGGGAAGAGATATCAGCTGAGTAATCAACCAAAGAAAACTCATGAGGACCGTCTACATGTTTGAAGTCTTCATTGTCTCCCGCTCTTCTTCCTTCTCCTCGTCCTCCTCTTCCTTTTATACCTCACTCCAACAAGGAAGAGGGAAAGGGAGAAAAGAGGAGCAGAGAGCTCAGAGAGAACCCTAGACATGGCTTCACTCTAGACAGCAAAGATAATTTAATGGGAAGAGCCAATATGTAATATTTAAATGTAATGGCCTAACTTAGATGTAGAGTAGGGAAACAGAGTCCTGTCATTGATGGGCTATGTGGTAAATAAAAAAATTGGAGCACTGGTTCTGATATCAGACCTGGGTTCCAGTTTCCATTCTGCTATTTGGACAAGTCACTAACATTCTGTGGGCCCTGGTTTCTTCATCTATAAAATGATCTATAATTTTGGTCTCAAAGCTTCCTTCTTCCCCTATATCCTATGATCTGATCTGATTTGCTAAACCATCATTCTGGCATCTCAGTTTCCTCATCTGTAACATAGGTAACTAACACTAGTTGGCAGAAGCAACATGGATAACCTGGTTCTGAAAATAACTCAGCTTTAGCTTTGGGGCTGATTTTCAGGAAATACCTACAACTCAGTTAGGCAAGGAAGCGGGATGGTGGTATATTGGACTACCTAACCTGGTACTCAAATCACCATATAAACCATAGAGACATCACAGTGTTTGTAAACACGATGCATACCTCCAATCAGGTTCCATCTTATCTTGGAGCCCTGGACATTTCTCATTGTGAATTGCATCTGATTTCATTTTAGGCCTGTAGCCAGTATTCCTTTTCCTGCCCTCCACCACCACCTCAAATTCTTTACTCTTTTCCTGTCATTGTTCCTAGGTATACTTGTTCTTCTGGGAGTGGGGGTGAAAGGAACATGCAGTGGACTCCCAAAGGAAACAAGATGGGACGATTCTAATCAGACGGTGGAACTGCAGAGTTGTTAGATAACTACTGGGGCTGGTTTCCCCATCTCAGTGGCACGGTTCCCTTAAACTCATGAGCCATCCCCTTGCCTTCTTTCCCACTCAGCTTCTAAGATTGGCTGTGATAGGAAAGGGGGTGCAGTTGGAACTAGGACCCTAGAGATAGAAGAGAGATAGTTCCAACTCCTTAATTTTATATATGACAAAACTGAGGTCCATGCTAAATCCAGCTCTTTTTCATCTCACTACACTGATACAAATTGATATTTGATAGTGGTGTCATTTGTGGGAATAACTATAGGGTTTGTGTTTTTATGAAGCATGATGGGGTATATGGAAGGACATATGTTAATAATATTTGGAAATTACTGCTAAAGAAACAAGTTAGTACAGACTTTCAGTTAAGATGGTTATATGAAAAGCTGTGAAGGAAACTGGGTCTCTCATATAACCTCCAGAAAAGATCAACAAAAGGCACCAGATCAAATAGTGATTAAGAAATCCAGAGAGAAACAGAAGTAAGCACTGTCAGCCAACTGAGGACTGCATAACAAAGCCAGCCAGAAGCCTGCAGGCATCAGGAGAGGGATCCTGTCAGGGATGCCAACATGAGCTCAGGTAAATCACTCAGAAGCCTATCAACACTCTTATTGGGATGCTGCAGGAGGGACTAAAATCTGCTAGCACTCTCAGCACAGATACACCAGGAGAGGTGGAGGGCAATGGCAGGAACCCAGGAAATTTAGTTCAGGGTAAAACAGGGCCTGAAAACCCCATATATGAGTGTAGGATGGGGAAGAGCCTAATGTAGGTATAGAAGTCCCCAACCAGGAACTGATTCTGGAAATATGACTGAACAGAAGAAGACACTACATACGATGAAGAAGCATCATGGGTCAAGAAATATACAGGAGGTCAAACCAGAAGAGAAAAACTCCGCAATAACGATAAATATAGCCACTGAGGGAAAAAAATGGCTTGATCACAAGTACCACACAAAAAAGAAAAGGGTAAAAAAATGAAATGAGAATTCTAGAGGAAAAAATAGAAAAAACAACTTACAACAAAAAATAGCAAACTCATTGAAAATCAGGATGGAGCAAACAGAATTCAAAGATATCATGAGGCACAAAGAAATATTGGGGGAAAGGAATTAAAAAAAAACCTGAAGAAATATGATGTTTCTGCAATCATAAATAACTGACCTGGAAGACTAGATTAAAGAGAAGCCATTTAAGAATCATCAGACTCCCTAATGGAACCAAACAATAAAACTTATACATCATACTTCAAGAAACTTTAAATACAAATTGCCCAGATGTATTAGAATCACAGAGAAAGGTAAAAATAGAAAGGATCCACCAGTTACCTCCTGAAAGGTAGCTCAAAATGGAAACCTCCAGAAATATCGTAGCCAAAATTCTTACCTCCCCCGTCAAAGAAAAAAAATACTATAAATAACCAGAAAGAAAAGAATTGAAGTACCAAGGAACCACATTCAGGATCATACAAGACTTGTCAGCAAATACCTAAAGGAGAGAAATTCTTATATTATGCCATTCCAAAAGACAAAATTGAAGACTTATAACACCAACAGTATAATTTTAGAGGCAAATCTAAAATAAAATAAGGACTTCTAGGTATTTCTGATAAAAAGATTAGAGCTGAATAGAAAATTCAAAATGCAAACACATGAGTCAAGAGAAACCTAGAAAGGTAATTCAATTTGAGCAAGTGGAAATAGCTAAACAATGATGAAATTATTATATCTAATAGAGGTTAAAGAGATAAATGTCCCTTTAGAATCTTAATATCTTCAAAGGTCTTAGAGGGAGGTAAAAAATTTAAACATACAGGGCTTGGGTGTGGTTTTATTCTGATTTGGTGGTCTTAAGAGAGTAAAGAAAAGGGAAAGAAAAAGCAATATACTAGGGAAGAAGTGAGGAAGAAGGAAGAGGAACTTTATAACTGAGGTATGCAAGATACATATGCATACATGAAAAAAGACATGGGAGAGTGAGCATCATGTGAACCTCACTATTATCTGAACCAAAAAGGCATGCATACATACACAGAGAATTACTATAAAAAGAAATTAAACTTAACAGGGCATAGACAAAGAGAAGAAAGGGTGGGGTGTAAAAGGGAGACAGAGTCAGGGAAGCGAAACAAAATTCAACTTCAGAGGTGAAAAATAAAAGGGGGTATCAAAAAGAAAGAAGGGCAAGAACCAATGGTGGAAGATCAGTGGAATGGAAGCTGAATATGTCAATTACAAAACACTTCTGTTTATCATCATCCTCTTTAACCACTTTCCTTCTAAAGGGGGATGTGGGGAGCAATGAGAAGAAATGGTATATGAGGATATGATAGAAGAAAACATAAATTAATAATCATAACTGTGAACATGAACAAGATAAACTCACTCCTAAAATAAAGGGATAAAAGGGATCAGAACATAGATTCCAATAACAACTAGTTTACAAGAAATGGACTACACACAAAGATTTCCACAATTAGAATGAAGGGCTAGTGTAGAATTTATCATGCTCCAAGTGAATTTAAAAAAAGCAGAAGTAGCTATCATGATCTCAGACAAGATGACAGTAAAATTAGACATGGTAAAAAAGAGAGAAATTTCATTATGCCTAAAAGCATATTAGACAATGAAATAATATCAATATTAAGTAACCTATACACTGAATGACATGGTATCTAAGTATTTAAAGAAAAAATTAATCAACTTACATGGTAAAATAGAAAACAAAACTCTAATAGTTGAGGACCTCAATGTGTTCCCTCTCCTTTTTGTTAGATAAGTCTAATAAGGTTAAACAAAAAAGAAGCTAAAGACCTAAGTAGAATTTTTTAAAAAGGCAGATTCGATAGGTCATGGCAGTTACTGAAAGTGAATTGTAAAGACTATAGATCTAGCCCTTCTATACATGGTACCTTGACAAAAACTAACTATGTGCTGGGGTATAAAAACCTTGTAAACAAAGGCAGAAAAGCAGAAAGATGAAACATATCTTTCACTGACCATGATGCAGTAAAATTGCCATCAATAAGGGGCATCTGAAAAAAGGATTCAAACTTAAACGAAGACTAGGTACTTTAAGCCTAACTATTGGTTGGTCGATGAGTAAATCAAAGAAGCATAGGTGAACTCCCAAAGGAAAAGAATCCAGAAGCAAATGAATTAACAAGTAAATTTGATTAAGCATTCAAAAGACAATTAATTCTAGCATTACAAAAGCTGTTTGCAAAAGTAGGAAAAGAATAAATGCTAATAAATTCTTTCTATGAATCAAATATAGTTTTTATGCCTAAACCAGGAAGAGACAAAAAAGAGAAAACTATAGAGCAATATTCTTAATTAATATCAACAAAAATATTAAACTATTAGTAAAAAGGCTACAGAAAAAAATATTTAAAAGCTTATACACTATAACCAGATTGTATTCAGGAATTCAGAATTGGTTTAATTTTAGGAAAACTATGAATACAATAGACATAACAATAAAAAGTACATGATTTTTTGGGGGGGGCATAATCAGGGTTAAGTGTCTTGGCCAGAGTCATATAGTTAGTAGGTGTCTGAGGCTAGATTTGAACTCAGGTCCTCCTGATTCCAGGGCTGGTGCTCTATTCACTGTACTACCTTACTGTCCTGATGCTTTCAATAGATGCAGCAAAAGCTTTCTAACAAGCACAATACTCACGTTAAAACCATTAAAATTATGGGTATAAATGAACCTTTCTTTAATATCACAAATAGTATGTATTTATCACCAAGAGTTAGCTTTATTTGTAAAGGAGAAATGCTAAAAACCTTTCCATTAAGACCAGGGATAAAGCAATCCACTCATCCATGAAAGCAATTTTGGTGCTCAAAAGTCATTAAACTGTGCATAATCTTTGATCCAGTGATACCACTACTACTCATCCCAAAGAGAAAAAGGAGGGAGATATCCCGCACATACAAAAATATTTATAGTGGCATGTTCTGTTATAGCAAAAACCTAGAAACTAAAGCAGGGCTGAACAAATTATGTTATATGAATGTAACAATATTATTGCATCATAAGAAATGGTGAAAAGGACAAAATCAGAGAATTTTGGGAAGCAATAGAAACTGATATAGAGTGAAATGAGCAGAAGTGGGAGTACATTCATATTATGACTGCAACACTGTAAAGAAAAATAACTAAAAAACTTAAGAACTCTTTATAACATAGCAACCAACCAAGACTACAGAAGACCGATGAGGAAGCATGCTTCTCATTTCTTGGCAGAGAAGTGATGAATCAGAGGTATAGAAGGAGACAAATATTTTCAGACTTGGCCAATTTTTGTATTTGTTTTTCTTGGCTATGCTTAATGTTTTTTTAAAGGGAAAACTTTTTGTTTGGGAGAAGGAAGAGTTGGGGGGGAGGTAGTTATAGTGAAACCAAAAAGAAAAGAAATTAGAGTATCATTGAAGTATTTTTTAAAATTCACAGAATAGAAGGGAGTCTTCTAGAGTTGAACACATGTAAGCAGGACAGCTTTGGAACTAATGCAATGAATTTGTTATATAATTTTTTAAAAATCAAGCTATTCTATATACAAGTTTGTGGTTCACTTACAATCCTTATTTTCTATTCTTTGTATATGAATATGTTAATGTTGATATTTGTCACATTCAGAATAACAAAAATAATTCAAATTAAAATCCTATCAAACAAGAAAAGAAAAAAAAAACTAGCAATATTTCTCTAAAGGACCAGAAAGGGTCCTGGAGAACAGGCCTCAAAATGATTACATCACTGACTGGTTTTGAGCTACATAATGCAGACTGCTAGAATCACTGTTGTCTGGCTCCTTATCTGATAATGCCTCCAGATCCAAAAAAAAGACATACCCTTCAATTAAATTCAACAAATGTTTACTACTTACTATATGCATAGTACAGAAAGAAATAGAAAGAAAAAAATGGTCCTGACCTCAAGAAGTTTACATTCTACAGAGAGAGATGATAGCTACACAGATTAGTAATATCAAACATATGCAAAGTAAAATATAAGAAATGCAAGAGGAAGAGAATGCAAACACCTGGAGGTTCAGGAAAGACTTCATACAGGAGGTAGCATCTGAGCTATATTCTAAAGGAAGCTAGGGATTATAGGAGGTAGAGTTGAGAAAGAAGTTCATTCCAGACAATGAGACTGTTTGTACAAAGGCACAGGGGAAGGAAATAGCATGTTGTTTTTTGAAGAACTGGCTATCAAGCCAGTCTCATTAGAATTGAGAGTTCACAAAAGGAAGTATAGATGGGGACCCAAGAAATGAAGAACTTTAAATATAGGCTGAAGATTTTATATTTTTCCTAGGGGCAATAGGGAGTCAGTGAACATTTTTTTTTGAGGGAGGGGAGCAACAATGGTCAGATTTGTGTTTTAGGAATATCAAATTGGGTGGGCTGGATGGAGAAAGAAGAGACTTGAAGCAGAGGGGCCATTTAGGAGGTAGTTGCAACTGTTAAGGTGAGAGATAATGACGGTCTGAACTAGGATAGGGGCTGCATGAGTGGAGAGAAAGGAACGAATAAAAGATATGTTAGATGTAACATAAGTAAGACAGACACAACTTGACAACTGATTATGGGAGAGGCTAAGGTTACAAACCTGGGAAGGAAAACTGAGTCAGTGCTGGGAGGATAGAGGACAAACTTCCTTTGGGCCACTGCAGTCAGCATCATTAATGCAGGCATTCTTCCCGAAGCCTGCTGGGGCTGTGCAATTTCTCACACAAATGGGGGACATCTGGATCATTTCCTATCCTCATTACAATCCCAAGAAGGCATTCGTCTTGTGCAATTTTCTGTCCCTTGTGCCCTGGAAGGACTACTGGGTCTTCTGGGAAGACCTTTAGAAGAAGTAAAGGACCAGACTGCTCCTGACCTTTGCCTGTCTCCTGTCGTTAGAGACTGCCCCAGTGCTCTCTGTTGTCTGGGAGATTCTGTACAGTGTGCTATATAACCCTAGGGAATGAAGGTCCAATTTTTCATCTAACCATGAATTTTAAAATAATCTTTTAAAAAAACAACAAAATTCAAAATGTCCATTGGAACCCAAAATGATAATGATGTAAGGGATAAAAATTGTACCACAAAAGGAGAATTGGAAATGGTTGTGTGGGTCCCTTTCCCCTAGCATTTCTTTGCTGGGCTCTCTGCTCAGCACATATCATGGGCGCTCTCCTGTCAGCTGCCTGCATTCCCCCGAGATGACCTGCCGCATCTGGGCTATGGTCACATTGACAAAGCTGTCAAAATGGCATCTGGCCATGACTTTAAAGGAGTCTTTGCTTGATTTGGAATTCAGGGCAGGAGCTGTGGTTTTATTGTGCTATCTTCGAGCCCCCACAGTCCTGAGTTGGGACCCTCAGACCCCTGAATCTCCAAACTTCCGGCTCCCGGGCAAATATTCCCACTGAAAGGATAACAGAGCTACTCTCTCAGTGCCTGATGGGTCAGGGGAGGCACGGTCCTGGTTTCCTTCACATTCAGCTCTTATCAAAGGACTGCAGGTATCTTTCTCTCCCTAGAATGTCAGCAGGGAATCAGCAGCAGAAAAGCCACCCGCCCAGCACTAAGCCTCTTCTACTTAATGCAGAAGGCCTGCCTGGAACGACTGGTGAGCTACAAAGATGCATCGGTATCATGGAGAACCACCTGTCCTTCCCTTCTCGGAGTCATTGCCAATGAACAGCCATCAACCAGTGTGCTGGCAGTTTGTACAGCCCTAATGAGCTCTCCCAATTCAAAATCCAGGACTCCGAAGAAACCTTTTGGGGAGAGGGCAAGGAAGGGAAGCTGAGAGGAAGATAGTCTAAGGACAAATACCATTAACACGGGGACAGAAATTTAAACACCCACACAGGCAGGATCAAGTCAAGTTCAGAGCCAGCCTTTTATTTCCTCCCAGCCTGGATCCTGGCATTTTTAGTCCCTTGCCACAGGAGGTGACTTTTAAAACTGGTTACAGAATTAGGAGCTCCCCATGGTGGCTGGCAGTTCTGAAAATGCTGCCAGGAAGGTCTGCCTGGTACAATGGGAGAGCTCCTGGCTCACAGCATTTTTCCTAACCAGGCACTGGAGTGTGTAAAACTGCTTCTGCTGCTACGGAAGCACTCGGCTTAGTTCCCAAGTTAAGGAAACTCCTTTATAAGAAAAAGAGTTTCCATGCCCTCTGCTGGCCAAACCTGGACACAAGCAGACTGGACTGAACTTGAAACACTGATCTGTCTCCACGTCTCTAGAACCTTTCATAGCAACACCAAGGATGTGATTCTCTGTTACCTCATCTATAAAATGGGGGTAGTCATAGTACCTACTTCACAGGGCTGCCATGAGAATCAAATAAAAACGAGTTACATAAAGTGCTTTGCTAACCTTAATTATACTATTAATTTGTTTCAGTTGCGTGTGACTCTTTGGGACCCCATTTGGGATTTTCTTGGCAGAGATACTGGAGTGGTTTGCCATGCCTTCTCCAGCTCATTTTACAGATGAGGAAAATGAGGAAAACAGGATGAAGTGACTTGCCCAGGGTCACATAGCTAGTAAGTGTCTGAGGCTGAATTTGAACTTAGAAAGGTGAGTCTTCTTGATTCCTAGCCCAGTGCTCTATCTACTGCACCACCTAGCTTCCTCTTACCAATCTTAATAATGTATATAAATGTCAGCTGTGATCATGATGTGAACGGATGCTTAGTTCCAGTTAACTGGTCATGGCTGAAATGTTTCCGAGTCCTACCACTTTTTTCTCATCTCTTTAACTATTGGTCATATTTGGGCTAGGGACAAATTCCACTGGGCATCGAGTATACCCTGTGGTCTTGATAGGACTCTGGGGTCCCTGTGCTAGTTTGCTTCTCCAAGGGAGTAAACTTGGAGCTTCCCCCCATGCTCTCTTTTAATTGCTTCTTCTTTCTGCTGACACTGTGTATAACAGGGGTAATCAATCTGCAGGTTAGAAGAATAACTCCTTTCTCTCAGGAGATGGCACAGCTCATAAAAAATGTAAGGGGTTCTCTTTCCTGCCTGTTTGGATGTTTTAACTCATGCCCTGCCATCTTACAAATTGTGCTAAGCAAGAGAAAACCAAAATGGGAAGACAGAGAGAAGGATGTGTAAAATTATTTAGCTTGGCATAGAACACCTTCTATGATCTCATTCCAACCTACCTTTGTGACTTTGTATTACGTTATTCTCCTTCATGGACTCAGTCTGGCCATAATGAGCTATAGCTGTTCCCTGAGTCTTTTGTGCCATCTCCTGCTTCTCTGTTGAGTATTGACATAGGCCATTCCAGTCCTGTTTCATCTCATTCAATCAAAATTCTTCTTTTCCTTCAAGACTCATCTCTCGTGCTACCTCTTCCATGATCCCCCAAGCTGAAATTGATCTCTCCTCAAATTTTCCTAAAGCATGTTGCCTGGATCTCTCCTCTTCCCCATCAGTCAACAAATATTTATAGTAATTACTCTATCTAGAAATATAAATATCAGTACATGCTATATATATGTATATATAGACACATATATGTATGTTTGTATACATCTATATATGTGAGTATACATATCTATATTTATCTATCTATCTATCTATCTATCTATCTATCTATCCATCTATCTATCTATCTATCTATCCTCCCTTACCAGAGTGAGAACTCCCTGAGGGCAGTGATCCTATTGTTTTTCAGATTAATACCTGCAGCACCAAGTACTGTTGATTTCTACACTACCTACTCTGTGTCTTGCACATGGTAGGCATTTAACAAGTGTTTGCTAATTTAAATTCATTTGAAGAGGGGGGAAATTATGATCTTCCTGTCATGAAATTACTGAAAAGAAAAGAAATGTAGATTTGGATTGAAAGAGATCTCACTCAACCCATTTTTTCAGATGAGAAACTGAGGTCCGAGGAAGTTCAGTAATTTGCCCAAGAGTGCACAGCTAGGATTTATTTGAAACTAGGTTCTGTGGGCTCCAAATCTAGCCATCTTTTCCATTGTAAAAGGAAGAAAGATCTAATTTCTGTTCATGTTTTAGATTATGGGAGGTTGCTAGCCTGATCTGCAAAAGGTGGTCTCATTAATTTCAGAGGTGGCAGTATGTTTCAGGGAACCAAGCAAAAAATTACCTCTGAGTTTTAACTGGAGCTCCTAGATGGTCACAGTCAATAGTAAGCATTATGTATCCTGGCATGAAGGAAGAGGGACAATCCCTGCCCTCAAAAAAACTGAACTGCTTACACTGGCAAGGAGAAAATGTATTTGCTTATCCCCGGTTCTTCCTGGGGAAAATGTTGCTGTTTACTTGTTTTTCTTTTCAGTCATGTCTGACTCTTCATGACTTCTTTTGGGGTTTTCTTAGCACAGATACTGGAGTGGTTTTCCATTTTCTTCTCTGGCTCACTTTACAGATGAGGAAATTGAGGCAAACAGGGTTAAGTGACTTGCCCAGGGTCACACAGCTAGTAAATGTCTGAGGCTGGATTTGAACTTAGGAAGAAGAGTCTTCCTGACTCTAGGACTGGTACTCCAAGCACTGTGGTGCTCCCTAGCTGCCCTAATGCTCCCTAATCTCACAGGGCCATTGAGAAGAAAAGTTAAAAGATAATAATAATAATTCACATACAAAAGTTCTTATAGAATATAAGTTAGTTGAGGGCAGGGACTGTTTTGTTTTTGTCTTTGTATCACTAGTGTACAGCATTCAGAATGCCTGGCACACAATAAACTGTTAATAAATGTTTGTTTATTAATTGATACATGTACAAGTCTTGACAGCTACAAATATTGTTCCTTGTATATGCTTTGTGCCATTTTTACAGATGAGGAAGCTGAGGTGCAGAGACTTATTTATAATGAATAGCCCAGAGTAAGAACTTGAACCCAGGCCTAGAGTCTAGTGCTTCTTTCTCCCACCCCACCATTCCCATCCCCCACCATATGTCATGTCACGTCATGTTGCTTTTCACTCTAGCTATGACTTCAAAACACACCGTAAATCAAGTGTCCTAGACATTACTGTAACAAATAAAAACAAGTTTGGTTTATAATGGTGGGAACATTGTATCCTTTTTCAATCTCTATTCTGCACTCCCAAACATGGCTGGAAATTAAAAAACTGGCAATCACACCTTCAAAGCAACTGCACCTGGCTTTGCTCAAGAGGGGTATATAGCCAGTGTTAGTTAAGCTATGTGAAGCAGGTTTGGATGGCAGTAGGTTTCATTTCTGAAATGCTACCAGAAATGATAATGTGGTATACACTGATCTGAAGATGTCATTTTCTCATAAAGCAGATCTCACCATTCTTCCAATGAATACTTCCCAGTCCATGCTCATTTTGCAGGCACTCTTAGAAATAGTTCATAGCAAGGATTTCCATTTCTACATCTAGAAAATCTAAGTCTATTTAATAATCACTGCAACATAAACTTTCCAATGCATCACCCAGACCTCTGAAAACCATTAGGATCCTGTATTTGGATGGAAAATACATGGATCTGCAACTCTGAGGCTTCATCTCACAGCAAATTGGCAAAGATAAAGAAAAAATGGAAATAGTCATTGTTGGAGGGGCTGTGAGAATACAGGCACATTGTTATAGTTATGCATTTGTCCAATCATTATGGAAGTATGCTAGAAGAGTAGCTAATCTCTCTCTCTCTCTCTCTCTTTCTCTCTCTCCTCCCCTTCTTTATTACACACACACACACACACACACACAAAGCTTTGACCCAGTAATATCACTGCTGGGCATTTATCAACTTCTCAAGCATTTATCAAGCAGCTCAGACAGAGGGAACAGTTCCATGTACACCAAAATATTTGCAGTGACATTGTGTGTGTGTGTGTGTGTGTGTGTGTGTGTGTGTGTGTGCACATGCACGTGTCTGGTAGTGGTAGCAAAAAACCTGGTATCTGTTGACTGGAGAGTGCCTGAATACATTATGGCATATGAATATAGTGCTGTATTATCTTATTATTGCCATAAGAAATGATGGTTACTAAAAATCCAGAGAAACTTAGTAAGAATTATATGAATTAATGGTAAGTGAAGTAATACACAAGAGAATAATATACACAGGGGCACAACACACAGTGATGCAAAGGAAATAACACTAGCAGACATGAGAACTCAGATGAAAACAATGAACCATATTGATTTCAGAGGACTGAGGATGCAAAGTATCTCCCTTCTCTCAGCAAAGAGGTGGCAAACTACAGTTGTGGAATGAAGCATATGCTGTTAGACATAGCCAAAGTGTCAGCTTATGGGTAGACTTCTTGGCTACCAGGGAGAGACTATATTAAAGGGGAGGGACAATATTAAAAATGTCAATAACATTTTAAAAAATAAAAAAAATGAAAAAAAAAACAAATGTCCATATTTTCAAAAAGTTCCTGTTCACTTATAAACAAAGGTCTTAACAGGGCCCTGGTGTGTAATCTTTTGTATTATTAGGAACAAAGGGAAAGATTGGTGAGCTGGGAAGCAGAGAACATGAAAATCTTAGAAGAGGAAAAAATCTGCATTGTTCCTGGCAACCAGAAGAGTCTCAATGATGAGTGACTGTAAATTGAGCTTCTCCCCAGATAACCAATTCTCTTGAAGGCAGTGGGAATAGCAATGGAATTTGGGACCCCTGAGAGAATGTTAACAGCTCTTAGGGGAATTTCTCAACTCCAGCTGTTCCATTTTCTAGAACCTTGTTCCTGTCAGGGATCATTAGAAGACCTTTTCTAACTCAGGGTTATCATTCTCTCTCCACCCACATACATGCTGAGCACACGGAAGTCCAGGCACATTCACAAACCCTCCTGAGATTGCATGTGCGCGCGCACACACACAAACACACAAACACACACACACACACACACACACACACACAGCTTGACTCAAGGTTAAATGGAGCCCTTCTTAGCATGGGAGAAAGGGGCTGGCAGTGACACACAGAGGCAGTGGCTCAATTTTCCAGTTATGGTCCCCTTTGGATTCATTTGAGAAGGATGAGTGTCTGAACACCTGGCAGAGACAGACTCGCCTGCCCCACACTGGGGTTTAAGCGCATGGCATATTTCATGAAACTAATCTGAACTAATATGTGGTTTCAGTTACACCCAGAGCTTTCCTGGGTAAAGAATAAAATTATGTTTCTCATTTAGAGTGCAAGGGCCCCAACTGGACCCAGAAGCAGCTGAGCCAGCAGACGCTCCCATTTCTGTGCCATTCACAATAATGTAATACTTCAGCCACCCCATAATAGTGCACAGAGGGATATAGGGTACAGGATGTGGCTGTTTACGGAGCTCCTACCTTGTAAGGATGAGAAGCGGTAGGTCAGTGAAAACCCTACAGCAAGTTATCATGAGGATCTGGAAGGGGAAGAGGGTACTCAAGGGACTGATTAAATGGACAGCAGCTGGACAGGGCCTGGGGCTGAAATGACCCTTGAGTAGCATTGCAAGCCCTCCCCCTCCCCCCTCAACACTCAAGCAGACCCTGCTGTGGTTGATTATAATGCTGTTGCTCTGTCTCTCAGGACCCACAATGGTTTCACCTCCAAAGCATCCCCAGCCTCTGATGACTGCATGCTAGGCAACTCTACTGCTGTGATGGGGAGTGGGGAAGGCTAGCGGCTTTCAGCTTGAGGTACTTAATTGGGACTTTTAGACAACCATCAAAGATTTATTCAGCATAAGGCTTCAGTATACTCAGAAATCAAATAGTCAGTGTAACCCGGATTATGATACATACATGTCTGTATATAAAGATATAACATTGATTTATGTTTATTCATATTATGCACAATTAACACTTCTTTCTGAGACACAATGGCACAGGGGAGTCCCATTTCTGGGCTTCTTCTGTCCCATTTCCCTTGTATAGAATACCTATCTTCCTCCTCGCCTTGTCAAACCTCCACCTTGAGGCCCTCTCTCTACATTGGTGGCTCTCTCTTAGGGAGCCACCATTTTAGCCAGCCATGTTTTCTCTCGTTCTTGCTTTGACTCACACGGGATTTTCCTTCTTTTTTTCCTCACCTGCCACATCGTCACCCTAAGGAATCTCTGCTCTTCCTACCCCTCTCCAACCATCTCCTCTTAAAAAGTGTTTGCTAATTTGAATTCAATTGAACAGAGGGAAAATTACACAGTGTTTTGATCCTTTTGTCATTAAAAACACCGAGAAAAAAGAAATGAAGCATTTCTTCTCCCACACCCCACTTCCAGATATCCCTCTATGTGTTGTCTTCCCTTATTAGAATGTAAGCTCTTTGAGGGTAGGGGCTGTCTTCCTTCTTATATTTATATTCCTAGTGCTTGATTGATATAAGAATTTTAAAATATTTAAAAAAAATAAATTTGCTATAATTTACTATAATTTTTTCCTAATTGTGTAAATGCACTTTATATATAACTAATTACAAGAAGATATAATTTTGCTTCAAAATAAACATTTTCATCCTACTATCTTGAGCATATGCAAAGGCACCATGTTGGTTGATGCAGATTGGTCATCTATCTTGAATCTCTCTAATCCTATGCTTTCAGCTTCCAGACCTTGGCTTTCCACCTCTTCCATGAAGTCTCCCTCTATTACTTGGTGCTTTTTTCCCTTTCATAAACTCCTCCAACACTTGCAGTAGATGAGGCAGGCATACATTGGATAGAATGCTGGATTCACACTAAGGAAGACCTGGGATCAAATTTCCTGCCTATTAGAGAAAGTCACTTAACCTCCATGTGCCTCAAGTAATTCTTAGGACTTATGTAATTTCAGATCCTTATAGTGTAGTACTTTTAATCTTGCCATACAATTTAGTACTTTAATTACATGGTATTTTGTTCTACTCTCTAACCTACCATCCCTCCAACAAGATGGCAAGCTTCTTGAGGGAAAGACCAAGTCTAGTTTTGGTCTTCTCAGTAGCTCACAGAGTATTTGCCATCCACTAAGTGATCAAGGTGATGCTTGTTAAATTGTTGATGATTTCAGATGATCTTAATTCTGAAGCAACAAATTGGATTTTGCATTTAAAAATTAGGGGGGCTGAAATGTGATTATGACTTCTTGTTGTTGTTTTTGTTTTTATTTTTAGTTTCAAATTTTCTCTCTCCTTCCATCCCCTACTCCATCCATCAAGAAGGCAAGAAATAAGATATACATTATACGTATGAAGTTATGCAAAACATATTTCCACAGCCATGTTGTGAAAAAAGCAATAAACATAAAGAATGTGAAAAAAAATGTTTCAATCTGCACTCAGAGTTCATCAGTCCGTTCATCATGAGTCTTCTGGAATTATTGGGGATCACTGTATTGATCAGAGTAGCTAAGTCTTCCACAGCTAATTACTGTTAAAAACATGGCTGCTACTGTGTCCAATGCTTTCCTAGTTCTGCTCACTTCACTTTGCATCAGCTCATATAATACTTTCCAGGTTTTTTTGAAACCATCTCCTTCATTATTTCTTACAGCACAAATGTATATATTCCATTATAATCATATGCCACAACTTGTTTAGCCATTCCTCAATTGATGAAAAGGTGAATTCTACTCTTTAAAGTTTCTAGGTATTGCTGCATTTGAAGAAAAATCATTCTATGTAGAACCTGTTAATTCAAATCAATAAATAATAAAATGAAATAATATCTGTGAAGTGCTGAGCACAGTGTCCAGCACATAGTACGTGCTTAATAAATGTCATTTCCCTTCTGCCTTTCCACATTTATTGAGCATAGCTACTATGGTTAAGGTACAATGCTAGGTGTGATATGATGTGATGTGATGTGATGTGATGTGATGTGATGTGATGTGATGTGATGTGATGTGATGTGATGTGATGTGAGATGTGATGGGAAGTAATTAAAATAAGCTTAAACAATTATAACAATTGCTTATTTAAACCATAATATAATTAATTTTAATAATTAATTTAATTAGAAGGCAGAGCAAGAGGGAGGGAGAGGGAGAGAGAGAGAGAGAGAGAGAGAGAGAGAGAGAGAGAGAGAGAGAG
>NW_020954723.1:26909012-26921036 GCF_900497805.2 Vombatus ursinus
GAGAGAGAGAGAGAGAGAGAGAGAGAGAGAGAGAGAGAGAGAGAGAGAGAGAGAGATCCTGCAAATCTATTCATTCACATACACTATGCACACAGTCGAAAAGTTGTCAGAGACTTGCCTGAGGTTTTCTGAACTGAATTCCGACTCCAGAAAACGAAGGAACTGGTCTCGCCCCACTTGGTCCTTTAGTACCTCGTCAATGGAGAATCCCCATCTCTTTACACGTTGTTGGCTAGGCTCTTTGCTTTGAGAATAAAGGATTTATTAGTTTGTCTTTTTAGAAAGAAAAAGATAAATGGAAGGAAAAAGCATGTGTCATACATATTTGGGTCAATATTCCAAACAGGCTGGACATCCAATGCAATTGTGTGCTTTATACATTTAGAAATCAGTGGCATTTTCCACTGTCCTGATCCTCTTCTCTTCTCACTCTATACTATTTCATGAGGTGATCTCATCAGTTCCCATAGATTTAATTACCATCTATATGCTTATCCAGCCCTAACCTTTCTGCTGATCTCCAGTATCATATCTCCAAATAAAATTAGAGAACTTGAACTGGATGTCCCATGGACATCTTAAACTCAATATGTCCCAAACTGAACTCATCATTCCCCTAAAACTCTGCCCCATTCCCAAACTTTCCCATTACTGTCTAGGGCACTGCCATCCTCCCAGTCCCCTAGGTTCACAACCTAGGTATCATCTTTGACTCTTGACTCTCTCTGCCAGTCCTCCCCATATCCAATTGTTGCCAAAGCTTGTCAATTTTACCTTTGTAATATATCTTGCATATACCTCTTTCTCTCCTCTGATACTGCCACCACCTTAGGCTCACATCACTTCACACCTGTAGCAGTCTGGTTGATCCATCTACCGTAAGTGTCTCCTCACTCTAATCCCATCCTCTTCTCAGCTGTTAAATTGATCTTCCTAAAGCATAGGTCTGACCGTGTCACCCCCACTCCTTCTCAGTGAACTCCAGTGGATCCCTAGGACCTCTAGGATCAAACATAAAATCCTCTGGCCTCCAAAACCCTTCAGAACCCTCCCAGTCTTCTTCTACATTATACTACCTGTCTCCGCAAGTACTCTTCAAATCAGTGACATTGGCTTTCTTTCTGTTCTTCAAATAAGACCCTCCATTCCTGACTGGATATTTTCACTAGATGTCTCCCATGACTGGAATGTTCTCACTCCTCATCTCCACCTCCTAACTTCCCTGGCTTTCTTCAAGTCCCAGCTAAAATCCCACCTTCTACAGGAAGCCTGTCCTTGTTTGTTGTTTTGTTGGTCAGTCACGTCTAACTCTTCATGACCTCATTTGGGGTTTTCTTGGCAAAGACACTGGAGTGGTTTCCATTTCCTTCTCCAGCTCATTTTACAGATGAAAAAATGGAGGCAAACAGAATTAAGTGACTTGTCCAGGGTCACACAGCTAGTAAGTGTCTTAAGCAGATTTGAACTCAGTTCTTCCTGACTCCAGGCCAGTCAATCTATCCATAGAGCCACCTAGCTGCCCCAAATCTTTTCTAATCCCTTTTAATTCTAGCACCTTCTCTTGATTATTTCCAATTTATCCTGTCTATATCTTGTTTGTATGCAGTTATTTACATGTTATCTCCCCCATTGTGATGGAAGAGACCTTTTTTCCATTCTTTGTATCCTCAGCATTAAGCACAGTGCCTGGGACATGTTAACTTGTTAACAAGTCCTATGTAACTTTTCATGATCCCATGGACTTTGTCCATGGGGTTGTCTTGGTAAAGATACTGGAGTGGTTTGCCATCTCCTTCTCCAGCATGTCCCCAGTTTACATATGGGGAATTGAGGCAAATAGGGGTTAAGTGACTTGCCCAGGGTCACAAAGCTAGTAAGTATCTGAGGCCAGATTTGAACTCAGATCTTCCTAACTCCTGGCCACTCCTGCACCATCTAGCTGCCCACCTGAGGCATAGGTGCTTAATAAACATTGGTTGACTCACTGACCTAATTAGAACATAGACTTTGAGGGAGGGCCATAATTAGGGCATGAAAACTATAGCTTTGATCCAGGACATTGAATTTAGGGGGTACTTACTATCTCTGCAGTCCTTTAGTAGTTTAGAAACATTAGAGCTCAGTATCTAATTGGCATGAACAGTTAAAATAGGAAGCTATTACAGCTTGCTTCCTCCCTCTGTGGGCACACTCTTGGTGAAGTCCTCCTTAGCCCAACTCTCCCTGCCCCACACCCACCATCCCATTTCATGCTGCTTGTCATGTACTCAGTTTGTGCTACTTGCCTCAGGTGCAAAAATTGCTAATGACAGCTCTGTTGTGAGGTATGTGTGTGTGTGTGTGTGTGTGTGTGTGTGTGTGCAAGCCACAAAGAACATCAAAGAAGCAATTCTAAAAGGGAGGAAGTTGAGGTGGAAACTGAAACCCAGAGCAATCCTCTGAGCGTGGAGCTCATTGCAACAGAAAAAGAAACTCCATTAAATCACAGATAACCTATGCTTATACCATTTACCTTCAAAATACCAAGCTGGAAAAGACAGTGTAAAAGCAGAGAGGTGGTCTTGAAATCAGGAAGAAGGGGGTTGGAGTCCCACTCCTGACCCCATTAGCTGTGTGAACGTGGCCATAGCTTAACCTCCCAGATCTGCAGGCAAGCCTCTGTGACTAGACATTACAAAGCAGTTGCTGACCTGTCTGGGTAGAGGGAGTTTCCTTACCACCAATGGTTATCTACACCAATGAAATCACAGGTTTGGAGCACAAAGAAACAAATAAATAAACCAATAGCTGAATGAATAACCAAGGTGGGCCAATGACAGAGAGATGGAAATTTGGATCTAGAACTTTTTCTAAACTTACTCCAAGGCATAATTCCCATTAAATGGCTTCCAGGGTGATAAGGAAGACTGTTTTTTAAGAAATGCCTTTGGGTCTAAAGCTACCAATAATTTTAGAAACCTGGGTAGCATAAGATCATTAAACCATTTGAGTTCAGAACACAAGCTCTGGTGTGGATGTCATTGGGTACCTGTAGTCTGAACGAAGGTTTCAGGCAGACTCTGGTAAGTCTCAGAGATAGAATTACAACAGTGACAGCTACATCTGGTAACAACTGCAGCAGTGAATTGAAGCCAGCATGCAGAGGGAAAGGACTGTCAGTCTTTGGGGTCACTCTCTGGCACAGATAACAATTAATGCCTTTTTTGCCATTCTTTGTATTCCTAGCACTTAGCACAGTGCCTAGGCCATAGTAGGTGGTTTGTTCAGCTAAAATAATCTTTTGTACAAATAACAACACCATTTTTGTTTATTTATTTGGTTTTGTAGAGGTGATCCAGAAAGGCTGGGAGTCAATGATAGTGATGAAATCAGAAACATTGGGGAAAAAGCAATGATACTCTTCAGTGAGAACAACAGCTCAGACTCAAGAACTCATAATGGGAACCTTGTGCTTTCATAGGATAGTACCTCTCTGTGTTCATCAATGGTACTCATGTATCTGGAAATTCACTGCAGGTTCTGAAAATAGTCAGTCACCAAAAGAGTTTAAGTCAGAGTTCCCTAGTTTCAAGTAAGAATACCTGGTCCTAGGTCCCCCAAATACATTCAAAAGGCAGTTGCCACCTCAACTGCATAGTTTTGAAGGCATAATCCTTTTTTAGAGTAGGATGATCAGCTTTGTAATCTAGGAAAGGAATATGGATAATTAGTACTAAAGGACACACACATATGTATATAGTATTGTTGTTGTTGTTGAGTTGTTTTCAGTCGAGTACAACACTTTGTGATCCCATTTGGAGTTTTCTTGGCAAAGATACTGGAGTGGTTTGCCATTTCCTTCTTCAGCTTATTTTACAGATGAGGAAACTGAGGTAAACAGGATTAAGTGACTTGCCCAGGGTCATACAGGTAGTAAGTGTCTACGGCCATATTTGAATTCATGAAGATGAGTCTTCCTGATTCCAAGCCCAGTGTTCTATTCACTGTATCACATGGCTGCTTGTGTGTATGTGTGTGTGTGTGTGTGTGTGTGTGTGTGTGTTTAAAGACTGCTAAATCCTATAAAACTGGGATGCATTGTTGGTTACAGTAGTCATTGGATGCCCTACACAATAAACTTCCCTCCCCTAAACTCAAGTTACAGGTATTTGAACACCCATATGAACTTGTAGCATTTATTGTCCATTGGTGATCAATCATATAGTGCTTTGTGACCAGTCCTGTAATGCCCTTAAACAATTTTTCATGTATGCATCTTGTCTCTGCTTTCTCACCCCTATTCCCAGGTTGCTGGGCATTACTGAAGATAGTTGAATAATAAAGCCAGTTTCACCTAATACAAATTTCTGATGTATAATCTCAGCTTGATTCTGCCTGCTGCTTTACACTCGTCTCTTTTCTTTCTAGTGAACCTAGTGACCATTGCAAACCAATTCCATTCTCTTCAACAGCCTAACTATATTCTTACCTTCTGATACTTAGAAGGTAACCAAGTTCACTATTACACCGAGAGCTGTCTGAGACCACCTGCCAGAGAGTTCCTTTAGATCCCCCTCCATAATTCCCTTAAACTTTTCAGCATTATCCTCCATTCTCCCTTCCTTCTTATAACTGAAGTGACCTAAGGCTAATCCCTTGATCTATGCTCTTTATTCAACTCATAGGTTTACAGATTTAGAGCCTGAAGGGACCTCAAAGTCCATCTAACCAACCCTCTCATCTTACAGATAACGAAACTGAGGTCCAGATGACTTGCCTAATTTCACAGAAGTGGCAAGCATCAGATACAAGATTTGAACCCTAGTTCTTTGACCCTAGACCCATCTTTCCTTTTCCACATTCATACCTCCAACAAATATCCTCTCTTTCTCCTACATCTGCAAACTTCTCTTCTCATCTAGCTCTTTCTCATCTGCTGAGAAAATGCATGGGTCTCCAATTCTAAAAATGCTTTCCTTTGATTTTTCATACTCCATTAACTTTTGTTTCTATACCTCTCCTCCCTTTCACTGTTAAATTCCTTAAAAAGTTTTCTGTACTTGATGTTTCTACTTCTTTACTACCGAACTTCTATTTTACTATTTTTCCCAACTTCTTTTTTTTTAAATAACATTTTATTGATATAGTTTATTTCTTTTTCTTTCTTTTTTTTTAGGCAGTTGGGGTTAAGTAACTTGCCCAGGGTCACACAGCTAATAAGTGTCAAGTGTTGGCCTGAGGCCAGATTTGGACTCAGGTCCTCCTGACTTCAGGGCCAGTGCTCTATCCACTGTGCCACCTACCTGCCCCTTCCCAACTTCTTAAAAACCTTTTACCCCCACTAATCAATTGAAACTGCTCTTTCAAACAACACCAATGATGATGTTCCTAATCATTTAATCCAATATCTTTTTATAGTATTTATCCTACTTGACATTGGCAGAATTTCACAGAGTCGACCAACCTTTCCCATTGGATATTCTCCCCTTCCTTGACTTCATAGAAATCACTCTCTCCTGGTTCTTCTTCCACCTAGCTAAGCCCTTCTCTACCTACTTCACTAGTTCTATTTCCTCTTTCTGAATGCTCGAGGCACATGCTCCCCAGGGTTTTGTCCTGGGCCCTCTTCCATTTTCTTTCTACACCTCTTAACAATCTTATTCACCTCTGCCACTTCACCCATTTCCCTCTATGCGGGTGACTTGTAAAACTTCATTTCTAAAATCTACATGAACTCATGCGAAGTGAAATGAGCAGAACCGGGATAACACTCTACACAGCAACAGCAGTACTGTAAAATGACCAGCTGTGAATGGCTTAGCTATTCTCAGCAATAAAATGATCCGAGACAAATTTGAAGGACTTGTGGTGAAAAATGCTATCCAGCCCTAGAGAAAGAATTGATGGAGTCTGAATACAGATTGAAGCATTTTTTACTTTCTTTTTTTTCTTATTTTTTAATCTATCTTTTCTTGTACAACATTACTAATATGAAAATATGTTTTGCATGACTACACATGTATAACCTATATCAAATTGCTTGTCTTTTCAATGAGGGGGGTGGGGAGAAAAGGAGAGAATTTAGAACTCAAAATTTTAAAAACAATATTAAAATTATTTTTACATGTAATTGGGGAAAATGAAATACTAAACAATTTTTTTAAAACTTCATTTCTAGCCCTGACCTTTCCCTTGAATTCCAGATCCCATTGCCAACTGCTTATAAGCTATCACTATCTGAATGTCCACTCCCCACCTCAAACTTAACATATGGGAAACCACATTTATCTTTCCTGTTATTCCTTATTCTCCTGATCTCACTGTTTTGTTAATGATACCGTTACATTCATCCTGGTGATTATCTTCAATTTTTCCTCTCATATCTATTCAGCTACCAATTCTTGTTGATTCAAAAGATCTGTGTAGCATCTTTTGAGTAAGTTCCCCCAATATGGCTTCCTTGAAATCAGCTCATGCCAGATGAACCTCATTTCCTTTTTCTTTGAGGTTAGACTAACTAGACTGGTAGATCAGGGGAAGCACTTGACAAAATCCCTCATGCCAACATTATAGATAAGATAGGAAAGAGGACGCCTAGATGACAGCACAGTTGGGTAGATTCAGAACCTGTTGAATGACCAGGTCCAGAGAATAGTCATTGATCAGTTGATGGCCACTGGGAGGGAGGTTTTTAGAGGAATGCTCTAGGGGTATGGCCTTGGTGCTGTGTTGCTCAACATTTTTGTGATTTATTTTGATGAAGCCATGCAAAGGCATGCTTGTCAAATTTGCAAATGACCAAAAGCTGAAAGTGGTGTTTAATATGATAGATCTTGGGCAGAATCAGGATCCAAAAAGATCGTGCTACTTAACAAGATTAAATTTAACTGGAACAAGGGTAAATCTACACCTGGATTACAAAAATCAATCAGACAAATATGAGTGAGATGTTAGACAAGAGTGTGCTTGAGAGGGGAAGATTGGAGGGTTTTAGTGACTTGAGTCAACAGTGTGATAAGACAACCAAAAAGCTAAACTTATTCAGCTACAGGGCAGCTAGGTGGCACAGTGGACAGAGTGCCAGAGCAGAGTCAGGAAGACTCATCTCCCTGAGTTCAAATCTGGCCTAGATAGTTATTAGCTGTGTGACCCTGGGCAAGTCACTTAACCCTGTTTGCCTCCATTTCCTCATCAGTAAAAAGAGCTGGAGAAGGAAATGGCAAAACATTCCAGTATCTTTGCCCAGTGACTTTCTCTTAGGGCAAGTGTCATTGAGGGACACTATACACTGGAACGACCAATAATGTCAATTGATATAAAAATGTCCTTGGTTCTTTGTGGTATTCTTAAATTCCGGTCTTTCTCAATACCCCAATTGCTACTTGGCCTTTACGTATGACATAACAGTTCAGGAAACATGACTATAACCCCTCCATTGTGTCTCCTGTTTTTATGGTTCATGAAGTACGGCCTACTACTGCCTTTGTCATAATGGCTCAGCTAGATTTGGGGTGGCATTGGCTGAAGGTGGGCTCCTTTCAACACAGGATGGAGAGGTATTCTTTTTAATGAGAGAGAAAGAGAGAGAGAGAGAGAGAGAGAGAGAGAGAGAGAGAGAGAGAGAGCTAAAGAGAGAGTTAAATGTATGTTCCCATGAAGAGACCAATTACCTAATTAATCTCTCTTGTGAGACTCTACTAGGCTCATGGATGAGGTCTAATATTTGCATCAGAGCAATAATCTGGTTGGGTACTATAGTATGAATGCCTTAGGCAGAAACCAGTAACCTAGTACAGCAGGACCAGCGGCCTACTAAGGTCCTCTGGGCTCAGGGACCTAAAATTAAGCCCATTTAGAGGGTCATGAGATCTAGCTAGCTGGGAAGAAACAAGGCACTGAGTTATTCTAGTTCAGCTAAATTGAGGCTTGCTTCTTCTCTGACTTTTAAAAACCAAAGAAGAATCAGAAACAGGCATCATTTGTCAACTGTCATGTTTCTATGTACCTTTTCTAGCCTGATATAATTCTATGATCTATTTGTATGGTAAATGAACCCTAAGAACTATAGGGCCCATTGAAGGCAAGGACTATCTTTTGCTTTTCTTTGTCTTCCCAGCACTTAGCACCAGTGCATTGTTGTTCAGTTGTGTCTTTGTGACCCCCATGGGGTTTTCTTGGTAAAGATACTGGAATGGTTTGCCATTTCCTCCTCTAGCTTTATGCAGGCAAGGGTTAAGTGACTTGCTTAGGATCACACAGCTATTAAGTGTCTGAGGTCAAACTTGAATTCTGGTCTTTCTGACTCCAGGTCCAGTATCCACTTTACCACCTAGCTTCCTGGAGAATAGTAGGTGCTTAATAAATGCTTTATTGACTAATTGACTGACCCTCAGAAGTCTAGTTCAAACTCTTTCGGAAACACAAATTCTATATATGACACCTGACTGAATCACCCAATGTGATAACGAGTCCATATCTCTCTACCTTGTCTCCAAGGTTATTCATTCAATTCGACAAATGTTTAGTAAACACCTACTAGGCATAACACATTTACACCCATTAGGTATAAGGAAGGTGTATGACACATAAAGTATATGCCAAAGATGCCTTGATGGAAAAAGGGATCCTATGCTAAAATCCAGATCTACCAGTCTAGCAACCTTGTCAAAAAGCAAATGAATGTAATCTGACAAGTTTTGTTCTTAACCATTTCTACAGTGGCCCTCATTAGCCCAGAGACAATGGAAAGCTGCCTTGAAGAGCATTACTAGATCTCATAGAATTCCCACTCCCCCTCCCTTTTGAAAAAGATTAATTTTAGTTCTCTCAAGGTAATATTATTATTATTATAATTTTATTTTTATACCTCATCTCTATGTCCCATAAAGTGATGTCATCACTGATCCATGGATTAGAAGGCTCTGCTGCAGTTATCAAAGGATCATATTCCACGTACTGTTCCGTGTAAGCTATTAAGCTGCGGCAGGGAGGGAAGGGAGAGACAGAGGAGACAAAGTCACCAATCACCATAGCAATATCATGTCAGGGTCACAATCTTGTACTTCAAATGGTCAATGCACTTACCTCACTAGATGCTGGGAATGAGCAATTAGCAGGAGGCTCCAACTCATTCCCCTAGCAGTAAGGGGGCATTGCACAATAAAGGGAGCACATAGCCCAAGGTTTATTTCTTCCTATCCCAAGCTGGGCTCATGTTCATTCCTTCAAGGAATCTGAGATGGATTTGAAGTTTTAGAGGACAACTGACCCATTATCATTTCACTTCTCCATAGTTGGAAGAAGTAGAGGGATTCTAGCATCAGATATAGACTATAATCTCCAATATTAGAGAAGTCATCCTCTTTAAGACATAAATCTGCTAGGAATGGAGGACACTGGAGCCTTTTAAAAGAAAGCATAATGGGTCTTGATTGAAGTACTCAGTTGGCCCATTTCAATTTGCCATCAATGCCACATGCTGCTCACATGATCACCTAAAACTGAAACTGCTTATGTATGATGGACTCGGGCAGGAGTGTGCTGGCAAATGTTTAACAAATGACTCTCTAAAAATGTATGAATGATACACACTTTTAAGTTTAATCTATATTATTAACATTGTCTCCACCACTTAACTCTAAACAATAAGCCAAGCCCTGATTTGTAGTATTTGCTGATTTTTTGAGGTGTAAATGCTCACACTGAAAATTTAATAATTATCTCTCTGTTCAAGCTGGTTCCAACACATCCCGGGGAGTCCACATGGAGGTACCACTGGCTTTAGAAGTCCCCGTCCCATCATGGATGGAGTTGGGGCTGGCTACAAGAAATTCAGCTCAACCGAATCCCCAAAGCCTATTAGGAATTTCTCCACCTAAAACCTCTTCTCACAATCCTGCTTAAACAAATATAAATAAAAAGGCTTCTCTTTAGCCAAGCTTAGAGTAAATAGCTTCAAAATCTTTGGGGGAGTATCTATATTTGCTTTCCCTTTACACCCTCCTCCCCCCCAACCCCTTTCATTTAACCTAGAAGTCAAAAAAAGTTATAAAGAGTTATAAAGATGGTTGAACAGAAACAGCAGGTTAGTGCTAACCATTTGTAAAAGTTCCTTACTCTAATAGTGAGAACTCAGAAAGAAACCTGGGCTGGAGTAGAATTTCCACAGTACAGTGGAAAGAGTATCGGATTTCCCTTTAACGGACCTGAGGTCTAAACCCAGCTCTGCCACATATTTGCTTTTGGGCAAGTCACTTGACCTCTTTCGGCATTAGTTACCTGATCTATAAAATGAAGAGGTTGGACTAGATGACCACTAAGGTTTTAGGTAACCTTCCAACTTTAAATGATCATTATGATCAAATATAACAGAGGGGAAAGAGAGCAGAGTCATAACAGTTAGCATTTACATAGGGCTTTGATGTTGGCAAAATGCTACAAATATTATCTCATTTTATCCTTACAACAACCTTTGGTGGTAAGTGCTATTATTATCTCCATTTTATAGATGGGAAAACTGAGGTCACAGGGAGTTAAGAGACGTGCCCGGGGTCACAAAGCTAGTAAGTATCTAAGGCAGGATTTGAACACAGGACTTCTTGACTCCAGGTCCAGTGCTCTACCAAATTAGAGTGAAGGCTTCATGCATTTCTTGTAGAATAACAAACAAAGGGCACACATTGAAAATGCAAGTGGTGCTGGGGGAGGGCAGGATTTGGAGGCCTTGCCTATGGGCCCCCAAATGCCTTGTCCCAGCTCTGGGGAACATGTATCCCCTGAAAAGTAATTTGTTTTTCAGTTGCATCTGACTCTCTGTGATCCCATTTGGGTTTTTCTTGGCAAAGATACTCAAGTGGTTTGCTATTTCCTTCTCCAGCTCATTTTAAAGATGAGGAAACTGAGGCAAACAGAGTTAAGTGACTTGCTGAGGGTCACACAGCTAAGAATTATCTGAGGCCAGATTTGAGCTCAGGAAGAGGAGTCTTCCTGATTCCAAGCCCAGTGCTCTATCCGCTGAGCCACCTAGCCGCCCCTGAAAAGTAAAAGGAGATGCTAATCTGAAGCCGATTTAGGGGCTGTACAGGGGCTTCCTTGATTAGTGCTTTCTCTGCTTGTGTGAACATCTAACAGCTACTTGAAAAGAAAGTTTTTTATTTGTTTGTTCTTTTAAGCCAAACCACATTGCTTTGTTATTATAAGAGAAGTAACAGAATGTGCTGAGAAGGGCTTATAGAGAGACTTAAGGGGTGAGCTTGAATCAAGAGAACACGTTGGAAGGATTTTCTGTTTGAGACAATGTAGGAGATGGGTTGTTATGAAAGCTGGAGAACAGCAGCCTAGGAAGGCATGTATGTGAATGTGACCAGCATCCTTCAGAATTCTAACAGACACGATGGGCTTTATAAGATGCTGCATCAACTTTTAGTTCATTAAATTTTTTACATGATTACATAACCACCTTGGGGAAAAGGAGGGAGGTCAGCCAGCCACCTTAAGAATGGAGATGGATGGTTTTGTTAATGAGCACAGTAGGTGAGGAAAAATTAGGGGCTGGCTTGCGAGAAGGGCTCATGAGCATTAGAAGGTTCTCCATGGAGGACTAAAAAGTTGTATTTCCCATTATGAGATGAAGTGTAAGGGTCCTTGCTGGTCAACCCAAAGAATGATCTTAAAATGTCAAAAGTAACTAGGAAAATATGATGTAAAGTTGTGGAGGAAGCTGGCACCAAAGGCCCCAAACTGGGTAGTAAGTCAGAGAAATGGTGTGTTGCTTTAGCCATCTTAAGAGAAATAATAGAATGCTGAGAAGAGCTGGTGTGGAGAAAATGGCTGGATTAAGAGGTGAGCCCGGATCAAGAGACTGCATTTGATAGGACAAGGAAGGATTTTCTGTGTAAAACCATGTGAAATGTGGGATACCATCTAAGCTAGGGAGCCATAGCCTATGAGAACACTCCGTGTGAATGTGACTAGCATTCCAAGAGTTATTGGTCACACTAAGAAAGAAAGAAAGAAAGAAAGAAAGAAAGAAAGAAAGAAAGAAAG
>NW_020954723.1:26921046-26946608 GCF_900497805.2 Vombatus ursinus
GAAAGAAAGAAAGAAAGAAAGAAAGAAAGAAAGAAAGAAAGAAAGAAGTCTGGTATAGAAACCTATACATTACTTATCAGAACAAATATTTTTAATGAATAAAATATATATAGAATTATAAAGGAAGTCAATCATATTGAAATTTGCTTATAAAATTTTTTTAATGAATCATGGCCTCCTAGGTCAGTGGTTTTGCCAGCCTTAGAAGTGTGAAAGTTGGGTGTTGACTCTGGGGCCAGTATATTTGATAAGTTGGCTCACTTAGGGCTAGTGGGTCTAAGTGAAAGAAAGAAAGAAAGAAAGAAAGAGTGGTTTGCCATCTCCTTCTCCAGCTCATTTTATAGATGAGAAACTGAGGCAAATAGGGGTTAAGTGACTTGCCCATGGTCACAACTAGAAAGTGTCTGAGACCAGATTTGAACTCAAGAAGATGAGTCTTCCTGACTCCAGGCCCAATGCTCTACCCACTGTGCAACCTAAAGGGACCTTGAAGGTCATTGCATGCAACTTTGAAAAAAGCTAGAAAAAGTGGTTGAGGTTTTATATTTCCCATCTGCAAATGTTCCAAATTCCTTACCATGCATAAGAAGAAAGGTTTAACACTGGGAGAGATGGTAATGAACATGATAGCTCTATACATTGGGAACAAACGTGGGAACAGTCAGAGTAAGCAGAGATAGAATGAGGTTTCCAGAGCATGGAGAACTACATACCATTGGCTACAGGTATGTTGATAGTGAGGAGGGGAGAGTGAATGGAAATACTTTACAAATATTTTCTATTTTGAGCTTTGCAACAACCCTGGGAGGTAGGGACTATCATTAACCCCATTTTACAGTTGAAGAAACTGAAGCAGATGGAGGTTAGATTGTCCAAGGTCATACAGCTAGTGAGTATCTGGGCCTGATTTGAACTTGGGTCTTTCTGACTCCAGGCCAGCACACTATATCTACTATGCTATCTAGTTGCCCAAGTAAGAATTCTGGGAAGGTCACAAAACTGAGTATTTTAGAAAGAAGATACATATAGATAGACATAGATATAGATACATATATAGATATAGATATATTTAGATAATATAAAATTATGTATGCCACATGTATAATATATATTATTTAATATGACAATATATTATATGATACATAATTTATATTATATGTAATATTTACATATTTATGTAATATAAAAATAATTACATTATATACTATAATTCATATAATATATATGCTATATTCTATTATATGTTATATAACATATGTAATATAATTATAATTTAGATTATATAATATATACACACGTATATATACATAAAAAAAGAATTTTAAGTTTAAAAGGACTCATGAATTCAAGCTTATTGACAGAAAACAATGTAGAGTAGTGGAAAGAACACTGAATTTGGAGTCAGTAAACCTGGATTAGAATCTTAACTCTGTTGGTACCTGTTTGAACTTGGTCAAATTGCTCTCCTCTCTGGGTCTCAGTTTTCTCATCCATAAAATTAAGGAATGGGACCAGGTACTCCCTTAAGGTCCCATCTAGTGACAGATCTGAAAGGATACTTCTCATTAAAGGGCAATAGGAAGAAAAATTAGAAATTGAGGAAATGGTAGAAATCTTTTGGCCCACAGACCTTTTGATCTGACAGCTTCTGTCATGTGATGCATAAAGCAAAATGAAATCTGATTAAGATGGAAAACGATCAAAACTCTGGAGATGCAGAAAGGAAAGAAAACAAGAGAACTTGACATGCCAGTCTCGTTAGTTTTGATTATAAAATTACTTGACATTTGGTTATATACAGTAGCACTTTGTAGGCTACAAGGACCTAGAGCAGTGAAGCATTTCTTATCTTGTCACCCCAGAGAAATCTGTTCAATAAAAATACTCATGAGGATAAAGGAGATAACACGTAAGTGATCAGAGCTGTCCGGAAAAACGGCCACTCCAAGTCCAAGGCATTGTGGCTACAGCCCTCCTTGCTCTATTGAGGTTGGTCCCTGGCTTAATTGCAATTGACCTGGCTATAACATTACCTCTTGTCTTTCCTTAATTACTTAAGAAAGTTTGAGAGAAAGAATGAAAGACCTGGTTGTATCTGAATCACAGAAAAGGAAAGTTGTAACGACCCACTTCTGACTTCATTTGGTTGTGATGGTGGTAGTTGTTCTTGGTGGGTTTTTTTGTCCTAGAAGTTATCACCATAGCAGGTTTTTAATGGACCCTTAGGGTACTTAGTCCCACGCTGTCTTATCTCATTTCATTAATTACATTTCATGACTGCTGTGGGTCAGGAGTCAGAGGAAGAAGCAGTGCCAATCCCAGAGATGGGTCAGTGAGATGAGGTTGAAAAGAAACCAATTCCACAGTTGACTATAAAACATAAATAGTCCCTAAAAATACAAATGAGGATGAGGGGAGTTGAGCAGCTAGTGCAAAAGGCGAGCATTTCCATGGGGGCAGGGTAGTGTGATGACTTTAAGCAGGACAGGGGTTTATCTTGGCCTCACTATGAACACTTGGACCACTGACGAGGGCGGGGTGGGGAGGGGACGGGACACAGAGGGCAGATATACAGAAAAGCATAAATATTGCTCAACTTTTTATAGATCAATGTTAGACCTAGGAATTAGGGGAAATAGTTTTATCTATGTTAATGGTCCAGTTCTATTATCTCATTCTTCCCATTTTATTTGATGGAGTTCAGATAGAAACATTCCTGGGACATGTTTCTGTATCTTCCTATAATTTCTGGTGGCAATTATCTGATTCTGAATCATTATCATAAACCTCTTCACCTCTCTAAAAACAAAACCAAAAATAAAAATAAAAACACTCTCCCATGACTCCTCCATTGGACACTACTTGTTAATAGTCTTGTCCAACTAACATATTGTTAGGTGAGTACACGTATATCTATTACCATAATTAGTATTGGTCCATGTGTGCACACATACATATCTATGTATTAGAGCATTATTTCTAACTACAGGAATACCCCAGAGGTCATAGTTCTGACAACCTCAATCATTCAGACTACATCAAGCATAAGAAAATAAGCAAAAAGGCCTTGGGAAAACCAAAATAAATGTCACAAAATCCATGTATTAAAGCTCAGGCACTTATTTTTGTTCAGTCATTCAGTTGTTTCTGACTCTTCCTGACCCTGTGGACCTTGGTACAGCAATACTATTTATGGGGGCAAAGATACTAGAATGCTTTGCCATTTCCTCCTCTAGCTCATTTTACAGATAAGGAAACTGAGGCAAACTGAGTTAAGTGACTTGCCCAGGGTCACACAGTTAGGAAGTATCTGAGGCCAGATTTGAGTTTTCAGGAAGATGAGTCTTCCTGACTCCAGGTCTGGTGCTCTATCCACTGTGCCACCTAGCTGCCCCAAGTCTATCCTACAGTTATTGAATAGTTACTATATGGTATTTCATTTTCCAGATATAGGATTGCATAGTTTAGTAGATGTCACATCTCCTCTCTTCTCCTCACAGATTGTGAGCTCTGTGAATTCAGAAATGGTCTTAATTATCTTTGCCTCTTTCCTAGTACTAAACAGTGCTTGAGTATACAGTTAGTGCTTGCTGAAAGATTGACTGAATAAAGATATATTCAATAAGACCTGAGTTCAAATCTGGTCTGAGACACTAGCTATGTGACCTTAGACAAGTCACTTAACCTCTGCCTGACTGTTTCCTTATTCATACAATGGGATGATAATAATAGCACCTACCTTCCAAAGTTGTTATGAGATATTTGTAAAGTGCTTTGCAAACCTTAAAGTGTTATATAAATGATAGCTATTATCACTATGATTATTACTATTATTTTTTAAGAAGGTAGGGAGGTGTGCAAGACCTTTTAGAAAGGCTTCCATAAAAGGGCTAAAATAAAAATACTTGATTCTGAAACGGAAAATTTCTTCATACAAGAGCTTGATGACAATGCCACCAAAAAGGGGTTGACGATGAAGGAAAAGATAAGCATTGCCAATAACCCCAGGTTAGGATCATTTCGTTTTTCCAGAAATTCTTAAGAGGTCCGTGGACAGATCAGAGGGTGAAACATTATATCTTTATTTACATTAACCTCTAACTGAAATCTGGCATTTCCTTCAATGATGCATACAGGCAATAAAGCATTACTCTGAGAACGGCCTACAGGTTTCACCAGGCTACCCAAAGGAACCATGCATGACGCAAGAAAGGTTAAGAACCCCTGGTTTAAAGAGGGCTCTTCAGAATCCAAGGCTGCCAAGATTAGGGACGAGGGTAAGGACATTACCACAGAAAGTGAGCCTCCATGCTCTCCTCGTTCCCTGGCCTCTGGTTATTTGTTTGTTTCAGGACCAGACCACTTCCTTCCTCCCTGTTTAACTGGTTCCTCCTGCTTTTCCTAAGAAGCCCCTTTATCTCAGTTGCAGAGGTCCTCTGTATCTCTAAACAGCTGTCCCCAAGGCCCATCCTCTTGGTTCCTATGGAACTATGTGAATAACAATGCCTTTGTCTCCTGGGGATGAGGTCCTCAGCCTGACGGCTTTAATTAACACTTATCACCTGGAGCAGGCCCAGGGAAACCAGATCCAGGATGTGTGTGTGCTCGCCTGAGAGGGGCTCTGCTTCCACCTCAGGTGAGCAGTAACACCCAAACACAGCTGCCAGAACGGCCCCCATTAGCAAGGCAGGCAATATTCCTCTCTCTCTCCTCCCCCCGCCAACCCCTTTCCATAGACACTGAAAAATGGTAAGTGTGGGATGCTTTATCTCTTGCTAACACTCCTCCTTTCCTTTGCCCTTTTCTCCCTGGGAGTTTCCTTATGGCTCTCATGAAAAACCTTTGTGTCACTTTGAAAAGTTGCCAGTTGTCACCGCATCACATAAAATCTGGCTTTCACTGGGCGGGGACCCCTGAGAGCTCTGTGCTGTGAAGTGAGAAGTAGTCAGTTGGAATAATCCCTTCAATTTGAGCAGTCTCTCAAGCATAATTAGACCATACCAGGTGAGGGCTCCTCACTGACAATATAAATAAACAAACACTAGTACTATGCCAGTCTGCTCTTTCTACTCCCTGCCCCTCCCCTCCCTTTTCTCACCACCTTTTTCTCCCCAAAGGAAGAAATACCATAACTAGTGCCATAACACACTTGCATGCAGCTCTGGATAAGCCCCCCTATGGTGTAAGTCCTCTTCATAATGACTGGGGTAACAAGCACCTACCCCAAATCAAAAAGCAAAGAAATTAGATCATGTTTATTTCAATAAGGACCTGAGCAGAATATGACTGAGGTTCATAATAACAACAAACCCTGGAGATGGTGCAGAACACAGGTGACAGGCTCACAACTTTAGAACTATAAGGGATCTCAGAGGTCCTCCAGTCCAAACCTCTAATATTACAGATGAGGAAACCGAGGCCCAGAGAGCTCAAGGGATTTGCCCAACTCTCTCGGTTTACGTAAGAGACCAGAACTAAGCAAAGGTGATCGACCGGACAAAGAGAAGCTCCTGGTTGTTATGTCACGAAGCGGTATTTGTGGAATTCTGGGAAAAGGCCGTGGATGCATTTAGTTGGTCCCCAGACACCCTAGGTTTTTTCCCTCACAGAATTCTTCCTGGATAAAAGGAACTACAGCGACATCTCTAAGGCAACTGTAAAAAGCCCGTCCTTTGGCCGCAAGACCAGTATGATCTTAAGAAAATATCAGCATGGCTTCAGAAGCCACAGACCAGATCCCAGAGTTAGCTGAGGTTACAACGTCAGGGTAAATGATATGTACGCTGCCAAATGATCTGTGGTCCTCACTAGCGTTTGGGGTGCTTTTGCTCGAGGAATAAATGAACAGGTTTGTGCTGTAGAAAAAATACAATAGCCCCACACCAGCAAGTACTTTAGTCTTTTGGTGAAGGTGGAAGATTCAACTCTCAGTTTAGTGGAAATTGTTCTTGTTTCATTTGTATTTTTAAACTTGATTATTTTCATTACTATTTAATGTAGAAAACAAGTGCCTGTCAGATATCAGATTCCATCTAAATGTCTGAAAATAATCCTATGGAGTAAAGAGTCAATCAACAAATTTGATGAGGCTACAGGGAGATTCACGTGGAATGTAGTAGATTATAAATTCCTTAATGGCAGGGACTGTTTTCAAGTTGAGAAGCATTTATTAAGCTCCTGCTATGTGCTAGGCACCGCACTAAATGCTTTGGTCTTTGTAACACCATTGCCTGGCACAATGCCTGCCACATAGTGGGAACTTAATAAGTAAATGTATTTTGATGAGTTCTGAAAGACTTAACTCTCTCTCTCTCTCTCTGTCTCTCTTTTTTTTTTAGGGAATTGGGGTTAAGTGACTTGCCCAGGGTCACACAGCCAGTAAGTGTCAAGTGTTTGGTCTGAGGCTGGATTTGAACTCAGGTCCTCCTGACTTCAGGGCTGGTGCTCTAACCACTGCGCCACCTAGCTGCCCCAAGACTTAACTCTGATGATGCCATGACTAACCTTGATTCCAGAGGACTGATGAGGAAGCATCAGTCTTGGCAGAGAGACTCAAGAAACAGAATGACGTGTATTTTTTGACATGGCCAGTGTATGCAGCATAATTATGCATATTTGTTACAAGGGTTTTGTTTTTGCTTTTCTTTTTCTTTTTCTAGTGAAGGGAAGTGGGGGAAAGAGAAAATAAATACTTGTGAATTGAAATGTTTAAAAACTTTTATGTTAAAAATGCTTCTTGATTGAGGATGTGAACATGTACTACTTTGAGAGGACTGGGGACATCTTGTAACTTAATCAAGATGATCCAGGAACTCCTCAAATCAACCCAAATTTCCTATGGGAAGGAAAAAAAGGATACATTTTTCTATTGCTTCTAATGAATATTTGGATTTGACTTATAGTCTTGGTGCCTTTAGATATTAATGATCTCAGGGGCAGCATATGGATCAACAAATGTTCAGTTTGGGGTAGCTCGGCTAGATTTATTCCCCAAAATTCATCAGGTGGTTTTGCCTTGAGTTGAGAAATAGCCTATTTACTGGGCAAAATTAAGTCTCCCACAAGATAATTGGGCAGAGCCAGCTCCCCAGGCAGCTTATATCCCAAAGGTGTGTGCCAAGTATATCCAACTTGTTCATGACAAATGTTTTCTTTACAAAGGTTTTATTGGATGCAATCCAATGGATGGTACTTAGGAATTTAATAACTTTTGATGATCACATCCCCTTCTGCTTATAGAAATACTACCTCAAAGGACATGCAAGAGTTCTTTCCCCCTATAAAATGAACCTGGACATTTTGTACATGGAAAGAGAACAATTTTATTTAAAGAAATCAAGAAAGCACATCAGACAGCTTATGAAGGACTGGTTTTTTTTCCTTCTATGACCATTGTTCTTTCAAAGATTTTAGAGTTTATGTATTTTTTTCTTGTGACACCAGAGAAGGATAGTAAGACTTGTCACCTTAAATAAACTGGTATCAGTCTATTGGACTTTTGATTCGAGAGACCACCACTGACTCTTGTCTGACTCTTGGAATACCCTTGATATCAAGTGCCCTTAATACCCTGATCCTGGTCCACGCCCATTTTGTGAACCCAGAAGAAAGCGATAATATTAACAGCAGACTCACCTTTCAGCTACTTTGGACATCTTTAAACGATGTCTGTCTATCTGTGTAGTCAGAAATGCTATCTGAGGAAAGAGATGACAGGTATATTAATGCTGTACCAGAATGCTTTTCCCCTTCCCTCTACCAATTCCAAGCCTACATTTCCTTCTAGCTCCAGCTCAAGATGCTCCAAGAAGTTTTCCCCAACAACCTCTTTTTATGAAGCTATTTCCCTTCATCTCTATCACACAGATGAGTAACTGATTTTCCTATTGTTTTCCATCTTATATATGATTTTACACATATAAATTTGGTATATCAAGATTGTTAGTTTCTGAGGGGCAATGTCCATGTTTATATATCTTTTGGATCTTCTGCCTAGAACAGTTGCTAGTCCTATAGCAGCCTTTTATTTACTCTGAATCGCATCAGTGTTTATACCCACAGTCTTATTTTCTTTTTCTTCCTTCCTTCCTTTCTTTCTTTTTTTCTTTTTTCTTTCTTTCTTTCCTTCCTTCCTTCCTTCCTTCCTTCCTTCCTTCTCTCTCTCTCTCTCTCTCTCTCTCTCTCTCTCTCTCTCTCTCTCTCTCTCTCTCTCTCTCCCCCCCTCCCTCCCCCCTTTTCGGCCAGGCCTATGATTTTATCAGGTAAGGAGCTCTCAGTATGGAACTCCTCAGACCAATGAAGAACAGCAACCACTCTGAAACTTAGCCTCAGAGAGTTGTTCCAGGGCAATGAGAAAGTAAATGACTTGCATCTGGTCACATAACACTTACGTGTCAAAGGCTATCCTTGAACCCAGGCTTTCTAAGTTCAGCTCTGACAAGCTGCCATTCACACCATCTTTTCTATACTTAAACACACACATAATTTAGAGATAATTTAGCCTAATCTCATTTTATAGAAAATTAAGATCAATTCAATAAAAACATAATAAAATTCAATAAAATATAAGCTCTTTGAAGACAGAGACTATTTCATTTTTATATCTGTATCCCTAGCACTTAGCATATGGTAGGTGCTTACTAAACGCTCAATGACATGAATTAAATTGCTATGTTGGTATATATGTCTTCTCTTTTCAAAGAGACAATAAGCTGCTCAGTGGCAGAGACTCTGTTTTCTTCCTTTGCATCCACCTAGTATCATGCTCGGTATACAGTAGATGCTAAATTGTTGAATGGGCTTTGTCTGAGGCCAAATGCCATGACTTTATGAGTGAACCACCACAGCAGCAACACAAAGTGTCATGTGTAGTTAACTCTGCTAATCTTCCTTCCTTGGAGTGACAAGTACGTGGTAGGCATTTAATAAATGTTGATTGACTGACTGTTCTGACTACTGACCTTGGAGAAAAATAAACTCACTGAATGAATCCTGAAAAAAGGGGAAAAGGTAGAGAAGCAACAACCATTTTTTCTTCCAACCCTGAGACTCAGAATCTTAAAAACAAAAGCTATTGGTCCCAACCTATTGTTTTCCCTAGAAAGCATAACCTTTTTAGGAATTCTTTGAAGAATAAAACATGATTATATCTTTGTAGAAAAAGCAGAGCAAAGATGGGAGAGTTTAGGAGAACAACTGTGCTCTCTGTAGCCAGCTGGGAGTGAGGAAGGCCTGGGTTCAAGTCCTCTGTAATTATGGTTGTATAGCTGTGAGCACTTGGCAGCTAGGTGGCGTTGGAAAGATCTGAGTTCAAATCTGACCTCAGACACTTCCTAGCTTTGTGTCCCTGGGCAAGTTGCGTAACTCTGTTTGCCTCAGTTTCCTCATCTGTAAAATGAGGTGGAGTAGGAAATGGCGAATCACTCTCGCACTAGTTAGTCTTTGCTAACAAAACCCCTCTTGGGGTCACCAACAGTCAGACATGACTGAAATGACTGAACAGGACTGTGAACACAACATTTAACCTTTCCTTGCTCCAGACAACTTTCTAAGATTTGTGATTTCACCAGTGAGAGGGAGCTCTTGGTGTGGAAACTCGATCTGGTAAGGTAAGTCTGTCCCAACTCCCCTTCCTCCTCGCCATCAAAGCAGCTGAGTAGTATACTTGGGGAAGACCTCAGGTCAGCTATGTTCCAAAAAGAACCATTGGTTTAGAGGTGAAAGGGACCTTAGGGGTTCTCTAGTCCAATCCCTTCATTTTATAGATGAGACTCTCTGAGCCTCAGAGAGAACTTATGTGACATGTACAGCAAAGAACCTAAGTTCTCTGCTTCCAAAGCCAATGTACTTCCACGATACTGCACCGCCTTGCAAATGTCCCTTGGAACTCAGAAACTTGCTCATCTTTTTGGACCTAAACATAACCAGAGTTTCCCATCCTTCCTCTGGGGTGTTAGGAACTGCTATGAATAATTCATACACGCACCTGTTTTCGGATGTCCTCTTTTGTAGTTTTCCTGATTGGCTGGGCAGGTATATGCACAGGGCTCTGGGACTGAGACTCTTCTGTCACTCCATACACTGACTAGAAAAGAAGGGAAATGCGAGGGATTCAGGTGCTGTTAGGAATCAGTGCCTTCCTTTTCCCTCATCAGCAGTGATCTTTCTATAACACCAGACACATTTCTCAGGCACAGAAATAACGGAAGAACTTCACATCTGCTCATAGGACTATGGTGATCTCTAGCCTCAGATTCTCCCCCAGTACAGTTTTTAAGGATATATATGAGGGTTAATTTGCAAAATAGCCTAGCCTTTGGGAGGTTAAATCGTAATACAGCATGATTTTAGAGAATAGTCTTATAATTCCCTAGCTCCTGCCAAGAACAGGTATATGGACCGGAACCAAACCTAAATAGATGGTTCTGCCAAAGTTAAGCCAATGTGACTGAGGCGCCAAGGTCATGATAAACCTAACCAATGAAGAAATAACAGGACGACAATTCTGAAAAATAATTGTATTGAAATAAATTCCGAGAAATTTTTGTTCAGTTGTTCAGTCGTGTCTAACTCTTTGTGACCTTGTGGACCAACTGTCCATAGGGTTTTCTTGGCAAGGAAATTGGAATGGTTTGCCATTTCCTTCTCCAGTTTTATGCAGGCAAGGGTTAAGTGACTTGCCCAGGATTCCACAGCTAGTAACTGTCTGAGGTCACATTTGAATTCTGGTCTTTCTGGTCTTTCTGCTTCCTGGCCTAGTGCTCTCATCCACTGCACCACCAAATAACTATATTGAACTAAGTTCTGAGAAATAGTTGTATTACACATGGGTTAATATTTCATTATTTGTATAAAAAAAGTGCCTCGATGGATTTCTCTTGTAGTTCCTCAGGCTGCTTAAAAGCATGGACTCTGAACGCTCCTATTATCTCCTTTTCAACAAACTGTTACATCAAGGATTGTCTCCACATAGGTTTATTGTAGCCTAACAAATTGTAGCTGTGACATAGACATTTCTTTTCCCTAAAGGATAGACTGATAAACCAGGGACTCTTCAGCATAGGAAGACAAAAGGCTCAGTAGTGTTATGATTGAATTTCATCAAGACCTGTACACAGATAGCATGGAGAGAGATTTGTCTATCAACTTCTGGAGTACTTCTTCTTGTTATTGTTGTCTCTTATTCTCAAAGAGGACCAATGACATCATGAGGGGAATGTCTTGACTTGCATGTGACTAAGGCAACCTTCTCAAAGGCTGAAAAGAGTAATTTTAGGAGAAGTAATAATGGTTGATAATTTATATAGCACCTTAAGTTTTGAGAAGTTATTCACATATATAATCTCATCTGAGTCCCACAACAACCCTGTAAAGAAGGTACTATTAGTATAATTATCATTGCCATTTTACAGATGAAGAAACTGAGTCTTCAACAGTTTAAGTTTCTCTCCCATAATCCCATACTCAATTAGCAATGGAGGTAGAATTTGGATTGATTCCAAATTGAGCATTCTCATAAATAGGCTATGGTAAGTAAAAGGATTATATCTCTACATTACACAGTGGGGCATGTTACAACAGAATTCAAATACTCAAAAATGCAAATGGATCTGGGATTTCATCAATGTGGATATTCCCTCCAAAGATGCAGATTCCATCCCATTTGTGCCTGCCCATCCTGCAAGATTTTTGTCCATATCCCCTCATAAGGTTGACACTATAAGAATAGGACCTTGCTATACCAGTGAAGGATAAAAATAAAGAGTCAAAAATGACTTCAATTTTATAACTAGACTTCATAGTAGGGAAAGGAGGGATATTTTTACTCCTAACCTTATGAGGTTAACATTATAGTTTATACTTTATATACAGTACTTGATGGTTACGAATTACTTTTAAGTACATTATCGCATTCATTTCTCATGACAGCTGGGTAAGGTAGATAGTGCCAATACTATGTCTCCATTTACTAATGAAGAAACTGGAGTTTTGAGATATTAAGCCACGTAAGTCAGTAAGTGGCACAATTGGTTCTCAAACACAATTCCAGGGTTCTTTCAGCTACAAACAAGTCCTCCAATAGTATGTCTCTTAGGATCATAGTCGGTCAGAATCCTGGGCTGGTTGAACCAAGGCTTAAGTCCCATATGGTGCTTTAATAGAGACCCTTGGAAGGAAGGGGGCCCTGGGTGACAGTCATGGCTCCCTAAAAAAATGAAACGCTCCTTGGTCTTACAGTCTATTGCCCAAGCAACAGGAAGGTTGAGATATTCTTGACATAGAAACATTTTAAATTCAGCTAAATGAGCTGACCTTTTTGACCTTCTGAGGATTCTTCATCCTACGACATTTTCTGATATCCATTTCTGTTGTATTCACACAACCTGGCTGAGAAAGGAATCATTGTAAAAGTTAATAATTAAAGCTCTAATTGACCCAAATGACCTTATTACCACCATTAAGTCAAGCCAACAATTACTTGTTTAGTGATTATTTTTGCAAGGCAACATGCTAAGCACTGGGAATATAAAGAAAGGCAAAATTCTATTAAAAATACATAAGCATACAAATACGGGGTATCCCCAAAGTCTTTGTATGATTTTGAGTTATTAATAGCTTAAAGTATTAAGCTAGTGTTAACGCTATTAATAGCTTAAAGTGTTGAGCTAGTATTAAGTTATAAATAGCTTAGTACTGCACAAAGACTTTGGGGATACCCTGTATATATTTGATTTTCTCCAGTGAACAAATTAATTTTGTTCAGTGGATCTGTGTTTGCCTTATGCCAAATGACAGATTTTAATATGATCAGGATGATGATATTTATAAATGGCTTTTAACAAAGATGCTTTCTCTGCTGACTAAAAGTAATAAGGGGAAGGAAGGGAATAAGCATTTACATGGTACCTGCTATGTGCCAGGCAGTGTGCTAAGCTTTTACAAATATCATCTTATTTGATCCTCACAACAACCCTGTTGGGTAGGTGCTATTATTGACCCCCATTTTATAGTCAACAAAACTGAAGGAAATACAGATTAAGTGACTCACCCAGGGTCATGTTGTTGTTCAGTTGTTTCAGTCATGTCTGACTCTTTGTGACCCTGTTTGGAGTTTCCTTGGCAAAGATACTGGAGGAGTTTGTCATTTACTTCTCCAGCTCATTTTGCAGATGAGGAAGTTGAGGCAAACAGATGTAGTGACTTGCCCAGGGACACACAGCTAGCAAGTGTTTGAGGCCAGATTTGAACTCAGAAAGATGAGTCTTCTTGACTCCAGGTTCAGCACTCTATCCATTGTGCTATCTTATGGTCCTCACCATGTGGGGACTGAATTTTTTGTGCCAGTTTTTTGAAAGTCTGGGCTTGAATACTTTAACCATTTTTAATTACGTGAAAAGGATAAGAAAAGGGAACCATCCTTAGTCCACCCTCCTATTTTATGAAGGGATATATAATTCATGGTGATTATGTGGAATTTTTTAAAAGTCTTAAAAAGGACTAACTTTAACTGTCACATTTAAGTATTTGTGAAAATGGAAATGTTTTTACTCTGGAAATGTGAACTGTGCTGTTTCCCTGAGAAAACAATTTGCTGAGGAGGTGGAGAGAGAGGGAAATCACTTTTATTTTCAAGGATAAACATTTTAGAGTCAACTTTGTGTAGCTTTTAGGGAAAATAAAGTAATCATATGAATGAATAAAGTCAACTAGGTGGCACATTTGATAGAGCTCCAGCCCAGAGTCATGCAGAGTTGAACATGACTGAGTATGATGGAACAACAACAAATGAATGAATAATAAAATGGGAGATCACCCATTTCCCAAAGACAGACTTTTGTAGGCTAAAGACTGCCTTTGGTCTTAGAAGGGGATAAGGAAAATGAGAAAACCTATAAAACTACACAAAACCATCTCACCACTGGCCTGTGAACATCCCAGAAGGCTCTTTCTTGACTATCCAAAATTTTTCTTTCTGTTTTATCTTTTTTCCGATCAATCCTAAAAATGGAAACAGAAAAGAGAAATAATTTGCATTTGTCTTTTTTCTTTTTCATTTTCTTCTGCCCACCCCTATTTGCATTTCTAGGGAATTAGTGCATCTATTGGCAAATGGAACAAATACATTTACTGTGGTCATTTTAAGAGCGTGAGGCCCATTTGTGTAAAATGTTGGCGCCTTCCCTCTTGCCCTCCACTATACTTCACAATGAAATTAACAAAAGAAAATATGTTTGGGGCCCGACTTACAAAGAGCTCTATAACGGAAAGGAATTGCACATGATGCTGGAGAAAATCAGTTGGCTAAAAGTTGGTTGAATGTAAGCTAAAACACACACTGCTTAAGGGCAGGGATCATTTTAGCAGGTCCTTAATAATTGCTTGTTGAATTGGGGTGGCATTTAGTGTATAAAATTTAAATGGGGGCCAGTCCGTTTTCCATCCTTAAATTTGTAAGTTTGCTTTAGGTCTAACTTGCTATAATTTCAAGACTTCAATTTAAGCTGAGTCTCCTCCCATTCCACCTTTTTCCCAAATCAGAGAAAGAACCTCAGCACATGACAGGATCTAGAAATCAAATATCAACCCTATTTTGGTTTCATTAATCCCTGCTGGTGGATGAACAAATTGTGAAAAGTAAATTACAGGTGACAAAAGAAATATTTTGTTTTCTAATCAGTAGCCCAGATGAGAGGCTTTTATTAAAACAAGAAAAAAAGTGTATTGCTTCATACTCCTTCTGTAAGTAAGAAGTAACTCAGATTAATTGCCACGTACCAGGGAACTTCTAGCTTTCAAATCTCACAGGAGCACTTTAGTTTACTGGGCTGAAATAAACCTATAATCACCCTGTGATTTTCATGATAATTGCCATGTACTTAAATGGTTCACAATTATAAAGTAATCACAAAGTTAATCAAAAAAGTTAATCGAGAAATACCATATGTGTATCAAGTGACAATTCCCCCTCCTTTTGTAACATGTGAGGTTCTTCTATTCTGAAAGTACAAATTAACTTTTCTCTTTGTTTTCCAGGATCTTCTGGATGCAAAGAGATTATAAACCTTGTAATTCCTGTTCCAATTTCTGCCCCACCCACTATCATCAGTTTCTCCATGGGCCACGGCTCCTTCTGTAGCAGTAACCAACTCTGGAGTGATATAACACACTGTGCAGAGGACACCTGGCTTGCTAAGGTTACTGAGAGAGAGTGATGAGATCTTGGGTGAGAGGCAGAGCATAATGAATTGTGAGAAGGAAGAGGAATGCAGGAGGAGGGTCAGATGGATAACCTGTCAACAGAACCCATAATATAGAAGTTAACACAATGGCATCCTAAGAATCATCAATTTGAACAAAGTCCCTACCATTTTTCTCTTTTACTGTACCACAGGGGGCTGTATGGGTTGGTAGCAGGAGAGGATGTCATGAGTGAGACTGGTTGTAGTGAAGGCGGGGCTTTTTAGCTTCATTCCACAGTATACCTGCCAAAGTCTATATCTGTCAGTGTAAATCTAAAAAGAAGGGAAGTGGGAGGGAAAGGAAAAGGGGAACATGGGGCATCCTGTACACATTCATAGTAAGTAGAGGGGTCTCAATATGCTAGCAGTGAGAATGGGAAGGATGGGGAGACAAGCCTTTGGAAAGATGGTATTTGGCCATGCTAATGGAGGGAATTAGGAGAGAAGAGAGTAGCAGTGACTGGGGAGAAATTTAGAATATTATACACCAACCCCTTTACCAAAGTGAACATCCAATGAGTTCCAATTTAGAAAGATAAAATGATGAAAGAGAAAGGGGATGTAGGGCAATGAGCTGCAATGGTTACGACAGTGGTCCATGCAGAGTTGCCTCTAGATCTTATACTGTTAGACAAGGAAGGCTTTGAGTAATACAGGCTAGGTTACTTCTTGGAGTATGGGTCCCTAACACCTGATGCTTGTATGGGATGCTTGTCAAGAGATCAAAGAGCCTTTTCTGTGTAAGCTATAAGTAGCATGCCTCAGATCTTCAAGGGTGGCTACACCTTTCCAACCTCTTTCTTCCTATCTATGTATCGAATTTCTTATAAGAACTTCTGCCAATCCGAAAGTACTGGAAGGGAAGCATACATGCTTCTTTATTGTATCCATCTCTGGTACTTGGTATCGCCTGTACCAAATGTAAAGGCTCTTATTTGGGGGGGAAAACATGCTTGTTGAAATCAGAAGAAATCTCCAGATATCTAAATGAATTTCAACACAGAACATAAAGTGGCTTGGAAATTATTTAGGGAACAATAGATTGTTCAAGTCAGGGTTATAGGTTAAGAAACGATGGAGGAAGGATTTTCCTATAAGAATTCTAAAACACCCACTTGATAACTTTCCTAGTGTGAAATTAACCAAGAAGAAGACACACATTGAATTATAAGAAAAAAACACCATCTGGGCTGAAAATTCAGAGTGATTTCTAGGCAAATCCTGGCCTTTATTTCCACAAAGCTGTTTTCATTAGAAAATAGGGAGGAGAACCAGAAATCCTAACTCTGGTTGCTGACTCCCTTGAACACATGCAATGAAGACACACATTTGGAATGAAACCCCTTCTTTTCCTGGAAGAGGCTCTGTTCCATTCACATACTTCACTTGGGCTTCTGCTTGCATAAAGATGAATTCCCACTTCCTTGCAAAGGCCCTCTGGAGTCTTGCTAGGTTTTCCTGATAAAAAATGAAATCAATGACGGCATTAATCATAATAAGTATTGGACCATGGCTACCATGCTCATTACATGTGTGCTCATCCATATTGGTTAGACAGAACAATATAATGGTCCCCCATTTTAAATTTACTAGACTGGAACTTGATTTAGCTTTGTACCATATTCTGCTGCACAGGAATGCACTTCCAATCATCATCAGCATGCCAGCTGAAGGAATTATCTGTATGAAGTTTAGAGGGAACCCGGGGAACTTTTCTTCCAATAGGTCTCATCTATGTACGTAATACCCACTGCTTGGCTACATACCCAGTATAAGTTAAGGTCTAGAGATGTGCTTGAGTTTTCTATTTGTGCTCTGTGGATTTGGGGATAAATGATGCCTGCTGGACATTTCTGTAAACAAAAACTAGGAGAATGGGGATGGTTTTTCTGGACTTATCATCTATTCTTTAAACTAGGTCACTCTAACAGAAGAGAAGCCTGTGAGACCAACTTAGTCTTCTAGAATCTGACCAATGCAGAGATGGAGTCTCCATCATTACAGATTTAGTGCTGGAAGGGGCCTTAGAGGTCTTTAATTCTAACTTGTCTCTTAGTCTTTACTATACACAAAGCAGTTCTGTTAGGCTGGGGTGGGGCAGGGAAGGAAGGGAAGAGAATTTGATTTTCTAATTGAAAAGTGCATAAAAAACAATAAAGGCAGAGAGAACAAGAAAAAATGTTTCATTAAAAGTCTCTCCGAAAGAAAAAAGGGAGAAGTGTTCTTTTTAATTCTTTAATTCAGTAGGATTACACATAGTGGGCAGTAGACAGGGTAGTAAGTTGACAGGCTCGCTAATCGCCTGCCTAATTCTGATTGAATGCAAGGCCAGAGTTCACATTCTGCTATGTATTTTCATAGGGTTGGTGCCAACACTTAATTGATTGCTTTTATTAGAAGGTTATTAATATAAAAGGGGATTAAACTGAAAAGTATCATATAGGCAGCTAACATTATGCCTGTATGTACAAATAGGCACAGAAACAAAAATGACCCCTGGAATTTTTTCTGTTCTTTTTATTTTTGAGAATCCTTTGAGCTTTTTATAGTATTTAAACTTCACTGGGAATTGGTGCCACTATCTATTCTGAACATTCTTTTACATGGAAAATGGAAGATGTGGGTGAGAGATACAAAGTGGATCATTACATTTTTGGGCCTGAATCTTTTCCCTATGGTTAAGGAAGTTACATAAACAAATATTAAAAATATAAGCAGTTGGGCAGCTAAGTGACGGCAGTGAATAAAGCACCAGCCCTGGAGTCAGGAGGACAGAGGTCAAATCTGGTCTCAGACCAGACACTTGACACTTACTAGCTGTGTGATCCTGGGCAAGTCACTTAACCCCAACTACCTTGCCAAAAAATATATATATATAATCAGTCCAAAAACTTTTACATCCAGACTACAAATAAGGAAAGGTTTCAAAACAGCATTATATTGATGGGGGGGAGGGGTGAAATGTCTAGCTACAAGGAACTCAAAGGTGCCAAGGCTGCCAGCTTGTGCCCAAGATGCTTTGAACTCCCAGAATGTGAGAAAGGATGGGAAAAGAGTATTTATCAAGAGCTTACTATGTATCAAGCATGTCTAAGTGCTTTACAAATATTATCCTATTTAATCTTCACAACAAACCTGAGAGGTAGGTGCTATTATTATTCCCATTTCACAGTTGAGGAAACTGAGGCAGATAGAGGTTAAATGGCTTGCCCAGGGTCACACAACTAGTAAGTATCTGAGGCTGGATTTGAACTCAGATCTTCCTGACTCTAGGCCCAGTGCTCTATCCACTGTGCCCCTTAGCTGCCTTAATGACAATTTTACAGTTTGGTTAGAAAGTTCATCAAAGTCAATGAACGATACTACAGATAGGTGGATAAGAAGCTACCTGGTATTAGTGGAAAGAATGATGGACGTGGATTCAAGGGGACATGAGTTCACATCTTGCCTCTGATCCTTATTAGCCAAGACTAGGGGCAGGTCACTTACCCTCTCTGAGCCTCAGTTTCCTCACCTATAAAATGGGGATAACTACCTGTAGTACCTGTACGTCATGAGATTGTTGCGAGGTTCAGATGAGATCATGTATGTCAAGTTCTTTGTAAACTTTAAAGCCCTGTATAAATGTTACTTATATTATTACCTACCTAGTCCTGTTAGAATCGAGACCATATAGTAGGTAAAAGTGCTATGGAAATATTAATCATTATTATTACTGCTAGTATAAAGAGGTTACTAGGGGAGTCCTCCATCAACTAGATGAGATTATGGGCTATTTAGAAGCACCTAGGGGCACCTCTCCTGGCATCCACACTAGTTTTATCTGAGGAGACATAGGGAATCGCTCTGATAGCTTCCCAGTGACCAGGGCTGCCTCTAAGATGACTGGAAACTGAAAGGCAAGGGGGTGATCTCTTACTGGAGGAGCTGTCCCATGTGGGGATAAGGAGCCAAAGAGAGAAACTGACCCTCCTTTATCGGACCCAACCTGTATGAGCCTAGAATCTTGGAGCCACTTAGGTCATGAATGACACAATTGTAATACACGTGGAAAAGTTTCTGAAATAGCATTAGTGACTATAATTTAGTCCTACTTTGCTATTTTTGGTACTTGTATCCCTAGTTCCTGGGGACAGTGCCTGGTACATAGGAGATGCTTAATAAATACTTCTTGTTGTTATGACAACAGTTTCAAGGGATAATGGTCTAGTCTTGTCTATGCATTGACCTCCTTGCTATTCCTCCAAGAAGACATACCATTTCTTGAGTCTGGGCATTTTCACTGGCTGTCCTCCATATCTGGAATGCTCTTCCTCCTCATCTCTGCCTTCTGGATTTCTTTAAATCTCAGCTAAAATCCTACTTCCTAAAGGAAATCTTTGCTGATCCCACTTAATTCTTGTGTTGTTATCGTCCAATCATTTTCAGTCTCGTCTGACTCTTCATGACCCCATTTGGGGTTTTCTTGGCAAAGATACTGAAGTGGTTTGCCATTTCCTTCTCCAGCTCATTTTACACATGAGGAAACTGAGGCAAACAGGGTTAAGTGACTTGCCCAGGGTCACACAGCTAGTGTCTGAAGTTGAATTTGAACTCAGGTCCCCCTGACTCCAGGACTGGCACTCCATCCACTGCGCCACCTGGCTGCCCCTGGTGTCTTCCTTCTAGCGTCTTGCTTCCTAAATCTCCAATTTATTTTGTATATAGCTTGTTTGTACATATTTATTTGCATGTTGTTTCCCCCATCAGTTCATGAGCTCTTTGAGAGCAGCGACTGTCTTTTGCCTTTCTTTGTATCCTCAGCACTTAGCACAGTGCCTGGCACATAATAATAGGCACTTAATAAATGTATATTGACTGACCAACCAACTCAGATAGTCTGTCTTGAACAATGGAGCCTTAGTGTGGGTATGGCAGAGCATGGGTAGGGCTGGCTGGCCCCTGTGCCCAACAGACTGCATTAGGCTTCAAGTTAATTGTGGGAGCCCACAAGAGCAGGAAGGAGAGGGGAATTTGGTAGGTGGGTAGATTTAGAGGTAGGGATAATGTTTGATTATACAAGAGAAAATTAATCCTGACCCTCTGTGCTGCCTCTCTTCCCTCTGCTGCCAGCTCTTTAGCCATCTCACTATTCATTAGTACCTTCACAGGAGGGTGGGTAGGGAACAGAGGAGGAGGAGGAAGATTTAAAATTAGCCTTATAAAGATGGGTTTGGAGGAGGAGGTGGAAATCATTGGCTACAGTCATAATTTTTATCATCTGTGTTGATTTTGTATTTAAACTTCTCTGAACTTCATTTTTCTCCTCTATGAAGTGGAGGCACCCCATTGGGAACAGAGTTCTTGGGGCGATCAAGATCGAAGACCGATAATTCTCCTCTTGAACAGTAATAGACTCTCTGCTCCGTGGTGTAACATGTGGCTTCAAGGCTGGTAGGGAGGCGGTGTGGGGGATCAAATTCTTGGAAGGAATTATGGAGAAAAGTCATGAATCTGAGATTTGGAGTGGGAAGAGGGGCACTGGGAAGGATGTCACATGAATCACACAGATCCTATAAGCTTAATCTACCCTAAGAATCTTCCTCTGATACCAAGAACTATTGAATGTGTGGGGACACAACTTTATTCTCAGGGTCATAAAAACTATCAGAGGGAGGCCATTTAGAGCCGAGAACAAAGGAGGCAGAGGGACTGAAAAGGGGGAAATGATGGTTCAAACCCAGATAGATGCAAAGATATCTTTTAACCCTCCTCCTCCCACACCTGTCCAGGGAGGTAGTTATACTTACAGCTTCATAATCTGCCAATTCCAATCTTGCTTTATTCTGCATTGTCCTCTTACACAGATAAATGGCTAAGAGAAGAAGAGAAATAACATTGCACCAAAACCATGACTCAAGGCAAGATGGGTGGCAAGAGATCAGGACTGAGGATCATGAATTTCAAGCTGAAAGGGATCTTAGAGATCATCTAGTCCAACCTCTTCATTTATCAGATGAGGAAAGTGAGATCCAGACAGGTTAATTGATTTTCCTCAAGGTCACAAAGTAGTATCTGAGTCAATGTTGGAACCCAAATTTGAGTCAATATTTGAATGCAAAACCTAACCCTCTCTACCCTTTGCACTCAAAAGACCTGGCTTTTAATTTAATCTCTTTTACTTATTAGTCATGTGTACTTGAATAGGTCCAATTAACCAATCTAAGGCTCAGTTTTCTCACCTGCAAATTGGGAATAATACTTGCACTACCAACCTTATAGGGCTATCCTGAGAATCAAATGAAATCATGTAAAAAGTATAGTAAAGTTCTATAATCATTACAATTAGCAATAAGTAGCATTAGTGGAGTAATCAGTCAATCAATCATGTATTTGCTGGGCACCTCTGTGCCCAGTACTATGCTAGACACTGTGAGAAATGTAAGAAAAGAAGAAGTAATGAATAGCCTCCACTCTTAAGGAGTCATGTGTCATGTCAGGATTTGGTCACCAAGAAATATGAGCCACTTGTTGATTCCAGGATATAGCATGACACTTCCATCCCCTGTCCTGACACACACACACACACACACACACACACACACACACACACATATTTCTGGTACAACATTCCCATCACCTAGCAGAGTGCACAGAACAGGTAAATAAATACTTAATGAATACATGAAGGCATCTTGGAAGCAGAAATGGAAAAGGCTTCAAGTTACTCCCTCACCTCCTCTAACAAGTAGTTTCAATGATTTCTTCAAGACTCAGCTCAAATTTCATCTACTCTGTGTGGCTTTTTCTGGTTCCCTCCAGCTGCTAATGCCTTCCCCTCATAGAATGTATTAAATCTACTATGTATATATCTTGTATCTACTTAGTTATTTCCCCATTGCCTCCCTTCTTAGAATGTAAGCTTCTTGAGGGCAAGGATTTTTTTTTTGCCTTCCTTTGTATCCTGGCTCTTAGCATAGTGCCTGGCACATAGTAAGCACTAAATAGATGCATAAGATAGGTGGGTAAAGAGAAGGGGGAAATTTTGCATATTGCAAGCACCATCACAACTGATCCAGTCTCAGGGTATCTAAAGTTAGGGGTGGAGAGAAATCTCAAATTATGCCCAAAGAATTATAAAACTGTATATATCCTTTGACCCAGCAATACCACTATTAGGTTTGTCTCTCAAGATGATCAGGGAAAAAGGAAAAGAACCTATATATTCTAAAATACTTATAGACGCTTTCTTTTTGATGTCAAAGAATTGGAAATTGAGGGGATGCCCATCAATTGGGGAATGGCTAAACAAGTTGTGGTATATGATTGTAATGGAATACTACTGTGCTATAAGAAATGATGAGTAGATTGATTTAAAAAAACATGGAAAGACTTACCTGAAATAATGAAGAGGGAAATGAGCAGAACAAAGAGAATGTTGTATACAGTAACAGCAACATGGTTGAAGAATAACTATGTGTGACTAGTTATTTTGAGTATTATAAATACTCAAATCAACTACAAAGGACCTACAAAGAAAGACACTATCCACCACCACAGAATGAATTAATAAATAGAAGTTTTCATAGTATGGTTTTACACACACACACACACCCCCCATTCCCCTTGCAGCTGGAATCCTCTCCCAATAACAGATAATAATTCTCCAAAATGTCTTGAAAGAAATGGGATTTGATTGCCCCACTATCTCAGAAGAAGAATTAGCAGGGACTACCATAGAAGAATTTACTCGTGTGTGTGTGTGTATGTGTGTGTGTGCATGTTTGTGTAGTGTGGGATGGGGAAGGAGGGAAGGAGACAGTTTGGAACTTAAAATGGAACAAAATAAATTAAATTAAATTAAAAAAAAAGTCAGAGAGCTGGGCTTATCACTCAGTTGTGAGAGCAGAAAGAGGCAAGAAAGTGGGTACATTCAGGATTCCTGCCACTGTCACTGCTTTGTTTTGGCCAGGGTTGTTTGGAAAACGCAGGATGTGTGAGAGAGAGAGTCCAATAGCTTGTAACAGTGTCAAACTCAAATAGAAACAGACACCTGCAGGCTACATATTGACTTAGAAAACCACAAATTAACATTATCTATGTTGTACTGTATTTCTATTCATTTTGTTAAACATTTCCCAGTCACATTTTAGTTGGATTCAGGGCCTCATTAAGGAGTTTTGCAGATCTTAAGTTTGACCTCTCTGGTTTATACCACTTCTCCAGATTATGAGAAGGCCTGTTCAGGGAGAAGATTAGCCAATAACTCAGAAGATGTGGTCAGATGAGGTTCTCTAGGTTATAAATAAATGCCTACTTATTTGTATATAGGGGCGATGCTACTCATTTCACTGTCAGACATGACAGTGTTTGTTATCCTTCCAGTAGTGGTGATATATTGCATTGAATCATCCATAGCCTTTCACCCTGTATCTCTTGTAACTAAGGTCCCAGATGAGGAAGACTGCTGATTAGATTAATCCAGGCAGTCTGTATTTGTGAAATTTTTTTTCTTCCCTGTGTAAACCTGTGAGACGCAGAGAGGATGAGGCAAGGTCACATAGGTAGTAACTGATAGAACTAGGAATTTGAATCCAAGTCCTCTCACTCCAAATTTTTAGTGACCTCTTCATAGTATCTGCCTCCATCAGTAGACACATTTTACTATATGTAAATACAAATACATGAATAGAAATACATATGTAATACATGAAATATGTCACTAGATATATTTTATATACAAATAAACATAAAATAATTTTGATGGGAAGTAATTAATAACCCAAATGGGTATTCATGTAGGATGTGGTACTTGAGGTAAGTTTAGAAGGGAGCTAGGGATTCTAGGAGATGGGAAGCCAGAAAGAAGAACATTCCCTGCATGGGGTGTAGCCTGGGCAAAAGGCATGGACATACAGCCAGCATCATTCTGATCTGCAATGATTTCTCTTTTGCTTCAACTCACTTATAATCTGTACATGCCAATTGATACTTGGTTATATGTTGTTTTGAATTTTCTCTAATTGTTTCTTATGTACATTTCTTGTCTTTCCAATTTGACATTAAGGTTCTTAGGAACAGAGACCATATCTTTGACTTTTTCTGGGTTCCCTAGTTGCTTGAACATTCATAGGATCACAGTTTGAAAACTGGAAGAGACGCCAGCCAATTAGTCTAGCTCCCTCATTTTACAGAACAGATGCTCAAAAATACTTATTGGTTGAATGATTATTAGTTCTTCTTTGTGAATGAAATGAATACTTTGCTATTTTTGACCTTAATGACTTTATCTGTGAAATGGGAATGAAATTGTTGAGGCAAGAGAATTCAGAGGAATAATTTGATCTCAACAGGGTCACATACAGTGTTGATATCAATGAAAGTGGGGCACATTTAAACTATGAATCCTAGAAATGGTCTTGAAAGAGGAAAAAGACATGATATATATATATATATACATACATATATATACACATACATATATATGTATATGTAAATTTGGAAGGTCTATGCTGTTTATAAGAGACAAAACCTTGACTTTGGCCCTCTTATCTAGTTCAAGGCCCTCAAAAATAGTCTGTTTCACAATCATAAGAAGGAATGACAATGACATGAAAAAAGAGACAAAGTGATTTGCTCTAGAATTGGGCTTTGATGGGCTGTATTTCAGCAGCTCCAGAAGCTCTTACTTTATTATGAGCCAAATGTAACTCCTCTTCTTGGCCAGAAGCATCGAGCAGAACCATTGATTACAGCATTTAAGGAGTGGATTTTCAATGAAGTGAGAAATAACGTATGTAGACAGCTGAGGAACCTTTCCCCTTACACATTTGTGCTATTTGGAGGTCTGATAATCTGAATTTTATTAGTCTATAAATAGTTGTTATTCTATTCCTTCCACTGCTACCATTTAATAATTCCCCCTTCCTTCAAATTTATCTACTGCAGAAGTTATAAGGTTGGAAATTAGATTGACTGCTCATTGGTCAACCAATCAGATGTATCAGTCAGCATCTGCCAAATATTAATTCAGTTGTAAACCCATACAATTCCCCCTGCAGCTAGGATCCTCTCCCAGTAACAGACAATTCTCTAAACTGTCTCAAAAGAAATGGGATTTGATTACTCCACTATCTCAGGAGAATTATTAGCTGGGACTACCATAGAAGCATTTACTCAAGTCCTACTTCATGTTCTGATAGGTTCTACCAAGCTGGAAAGAAAGGCTTTGAATGTAAGTCCAGTGATGGGTTCTGTGTCTGGCTTAGAGGACTAGCTTAATTAAGTTTGAAAAGGTTTGTCAGCAGAAGATAAACTACTAATGATGACCTTTTTTTTTTTTTT
>NW_020954723.1:26946708-27008246 GCF_900497805.2 Vombatus ursinus
CATCTATCTCACAGGGTTATTGTGAGGATTAAATGGGGGTAATATTTATAAAGCACTTAGCACAATGCCTGGAACATAGCTACATGCTTAATAAATATTTAGTCCTTTCCCTTGTTGTCCCCCCTCCCTCCTTTTTGTGCCATGGATCCCTTTGACAGTTTAAACTGTGTAAGGTAAGTATGGGGGTGCTATAATAAGTGGAAGTCTATGGACTCTTTTTCAGGATGTTTTAAAATGCATACAATAAAATACATAGGATTACAAAGGAAATTGATCATATTAAAATATAATTGTCAAAATATTTTTTTAAAAAAGATTCATGGGACCTCTGAAATTTTTCCACAGATTTCTTAGGGGTCCATGGGCCTCAGGTTGAGAACCCCTTGTGGAGTGGGTTCATTATCTGCATTGGTAGAAGGAGTACCCAGACTGATGATCTCATATTTCTCCAAAGTACCTTATTATTAAAGGTAATGGTAATGAAGTGTCAGCTGTCACTGCTGCCTAAGCTAGTGTATATCCATCCTCTTCCATTAAGGATATGAAATCAGATGAGCCTTGAAGGATCTCCTTGCCCAAATATGATCTAATTGTGCCAAATCTAATAACTTATTCCCCTGAGTCAGGGTGAATTCTACTCCTATCCCTCCCTAAGCACCTCCAAGGATTCTTGTCATGCTTTTTAATAAGCTGTGAAGTTGGATGTGGAAGTTGGTCATTATCATCTTGGATCTGCGTTCATCGGCCACACGGCATCTGAAGGCTCAGAAGTCTCTGGGATCCCATGTATCAAATATCCCTTATAAGAACTTCTCTCTTGTTCCTCTCATGGGATTTCCTTGTTTTCTGTGTGCTGTGCACCTCCCTCAATTATGAAGAGTTCCCAAGAGTCGAGGGCTTATTAAATGTCAACTAAATGAAAAAAAGCCAAACATAGGAAACCCCCCTAGGACACAGACAAATTACTCTACAGTTGCTCAGACACTAAGCATTTGTTTTGCAAGCTCCCAGCAGTAACCTGTAAGGGCTGGAGGTTGCTTCAGTTCTCACCATAGTCAGTGTTTTCAGGTTCCCAGCAGTTGGAGGGCCAGAAGTATGGAGCCTGCAAAACAACAGAGGGTCAGGAAACAGGAGCCCCCTGGTATCATTCCCATTTCCCCCAGGGCCCTGAACTGTGTTCTATCTTCCCCTTTCCAAAGTCGTTCCATTCTGATCAGATGAGGGGGAAATTGACACAAAAGGTGCTTGGGGGAAAGAAAGACAGCTGACTTACTTGGAATCGATAAAAAGTGCCATCATCCTTCAGGGTAAGGACATGGTCCGATATGGGGAAGATGTAACCCTGGGCAGCTACAAGACTTCCCAAGTGTATTGCTTCACCTGTAGGTCAGGGGACAAGAGAGAAATAATGAGAAAGGTATTAGACTCAGCGCCTGTCATTAAAATCTAAACTGTGTAAGGTAAGCATGGAGGGTGCTGTAATAACTCGATACCTACGTTTATAGCTTCAAAAGGAATAGAGGTTATATGAAGAGGAAAAGTATTAGGGAGAGGGGTCTTGATGGCAAAGAAAAGCTTCAAATTTGCTGTTGCCTTTCTGGTCTCTAAGGTTTGGTTTCCCAGGAATACAGATCTGCTGCTCCCCTCAGTACCCTTACCACCCTCTTGCATCCTAATTGGTATCTCCAAATTCCTTTCCAGACTCCCCTTTTTAGCACTCCAAACTTCTCCTATAGTTATTATGAAGCTGGGGATCAACATTTACATAATAAGGTCTCAGACTAATTCAAGAAGAGGGCACAAAAGCTTCTGGCTGGCTCCCATCAGGAAGGGTGAGGGTACCAGCTTTGACAGTGACACCAAGGTTCATTTGTGTCTTACGCTGCACACCCTCCTATGGCTCTCCCAAAACAGCAGTAGAAATGAAATTGAAACCACCTCTACCCTATGGATATAAAATAGAAATTCCTACTTCAGAGCTTGGAGGAAGGAAAGTATAGAGAGACTATTGTGATAGTTCAAAGTTATAACTAATGGGATACTTTCAGACATTCAGTTTTGCTACTTTAAAATAGAAAGTACCCAGTCAAAAGACTGCTGGATTGTGAACCAGAAGACCCGGGTTTCAGTATCTTCTGTAGAGCTTCCTTAGGCCAATCACTTCTGTAGAAAAGGCTGAATTATGGGGACCATCTCAGAATGTGTGCACCCAGAGCTCTCCTGGAACTTCTGGGGACTCCAAAAGCATGGTATGACCAATCACTGTAATTTTTACATTGTATGATGTTATAGTTAGCCTAAGTGACTCCAGATTGAAATTCTATAATAAGTGGACCTAATGCTCATAAAGCAGCTAAGCAAAGACAAAGTTATACTTTTCCACTGTTCTGACCTATGTTAATCCTGTGACAAGCACTTAATGCTCACAGCTTCTGATTTGCTGAAACTCCTGGCCTGTGAGCTATTCCTCTTCTGCTGCCTCAGATAGCCAACTCAAAATGTCTCCCAATTTCTGGTTGAGGTAAAGAAACTCCCCCTATCCAAGTCTCACCCAAGTTTGGTATAATAAGTGGTCCTGAGAATTTTTCTACTATATCTGTGTCTGATTAGTGATATCCTCCTCCCATATCTAGCACCAATTCCTTATTCTCCACCACACCCATTTTTTAGGGTATAAAACTTTCCCACCTGAACCCCAACTTTATGCATGTACTTTCCCCCTACATGGCTTCCTTTCCCTCCCACTAAGTAAATTTATTATATCCATGGCAACAAACCTCTGTCTGACTATATTGCCACATAATTTGTGTGTCTTTTAACCTGCTTGCTGCACCATATAATTATAAAGCTCTCATTTGTAGCAGCTTCCTGAGGCTCAATTTCTCATCCCCAAACCCATTTTTGCTTTTACCTGAGTCCTGAAGCCAAATAAAGTGGCTGGTAACTCAGTATTAGGACATGTTAGAAATGGTGGATTCCCTGGCTACTACTGGTCTTGTGGTGACTCAGCACTGAAGAACAAGGGTGCTTTGAAATAAGGAAGCAATCCCCTCATTAGCTACTGGACAAGAGTTGCTGATGACTCAATGGAACTTTTAAAAGGACAGACAGTTTCTGCTTCAGTTGCTTTGATCTGATTTTTTTACGTAGCATGTGGCGCTCTCTGCCTCTAGACTCCCTATGAGGAGGTTGTGGATATGTGCTATGCTCTTTCTCCTTATACCACTGGCACTCCTAGAGTGGAAACAAAGACTTAGCACACCTAGGGCCCTGGTTGCCTTCCCTCCTTTTGTTTCCTTTCCTGAATAGGTGATTGAACATTATTCTTGAGGTGGACATGTACAGTTTTGGAGATAACCTCATGAGTTTGAGAGGTACAGAGATACCGGGTTGCATTGGGTCAACTAGCAGAAAAAAGTGGAATCTCTAGCAACCACACTAGTACTCTTGGAGGAGGTCACCTGTAAGAGGATTGGGCCAAGCCTGGTATATTTCATCATATGTGAGCTGGTTGTTGTTTGGACAGTGCAGAGCTCAGGTGAAATGCAAAATACCTAATCAGTAGTCTTGCAAACTACTCTGTATCCCTAATGAGGTTTAAGTATCTGCCAGCAAGAGAATATAATGGTAATTTTAAGTTATTACTGAATCCTGTTCTAAGTTGTTCTGCCAGTGTGTGTTGTGAGTCTTTTGTGTGTAGGAAATAAATACCTGTTCCATAACTAATTGAGCATCTTTTTTTTTTTTTTTAAACTCTCCTCTTTTGAGGAGGCTCTAGACAGGAGCTAAAACCTAGTCTTTAAATAACCTGCCTCTAAGGTAACAGGGTGGGGGCTTAATGAGCCAGAGATTGTAAGAAACAAGAGCCCTTTCATTAGAGACTAGACTTCCTAGGATTGAACCTAGCCTTAGCCATATGGCTGAGTCCAAAGTAGATAGGCCCCTTATTGGAAAGAGAATGAGTACAATGCCTCAGCCTTCTGGGTCTGCCATTGATTCCTCATAATTAGACTTAACTTCATTTAGTTTCAGTTTTCTTGTGTGCAAAGAGGGGATAATAGTAATTGCCCTACCTACCTCCCAGAGCTGTCATGATGATCCAGAGTAACAATTGTTAAGCAATTCATAAGCAATTTTTGTTATGTATGAAGTCAGATACAAATGGGCATTGAAAGGTAAAATGAAGAAAACTAATAAAAAATTAATTCTCAATAAGTCTACATTTTATATTAATGTAGCATAACAGTCTCTTAACATTCAAAAATTAAATGCTAAGCCTAGAAATGAAAAACATGTTTAAGGAACCCTTAATTTCTTGACATGTCAGTTTGAAAAAGCTACTTGTTTCAACTTAGGATGACAGAATCATAGCTCAGTGATTAAAGGATGAGCTAGAAGGCATTGTGGAGATTAAGACATTACCTAATGCAACCCCTTGATTTTACAGGTGAGGAAACTGAAGAGTTGAAGGGACTGTGTTAAATTCACATAGTGAGTCAGTGAGCACCAAAACTCTAACCCAGATCTTTTGAGCTCTCAGTTGGAAGTTTTCTCCCCTATATAATAAGGTATTTATACATATAGACATACACATTATACATATATACACATATTTGTGATATATATTATATATTTATTTATTTAAATTTCTGTATCATATTTATATCATTTATTAATTTAATTTATTGTTAATATTTATATTCTATTACATTTGTTATATATTTATACATTTATATTTATTTATGTACATTTATGTGTATGTACACACACATAAATATGTATATATGTATACACACACACACACACATATATATATATACATATAGCATATATAGCATATATATGTATAATCAACCTTTTTCTCCAGTAAGAACCACATATGGAGTATGTGAATTTGATCACAAATTCTGAACTGGTAGAGTCTGTGTCAATGAAGTTTTTCTGAACCCTCTTTACTACTTAATATTGATATTTGTTTTTTTAAAACTTCAGCCACCCAAGTCACTGGTTTAATCTCTTTTGAAAAAGCTGTTACCAAATATTAACGACAGAATGCTTTTACCACCCACTGTCTCCTTAATTTCCTTCATAATGAGGAGGAGCCTTCTTTTATTGTGGCCAAAACTATCAAGAAGTTTGCTTATTTATCACGCTATGGGTTGAGAATTTAAAATTGTCCTTTGAATGGATTAAAAAAGAAAGCTCATAAAACTAAAGTGTTTTTTTTTTAAGTAGTCAACTCTAAGAACCCATATGCAATCCAATTCTGTGTCTTCTTAGGATGTAATATTGTTCTCAGCTTAGACCACTGCCTTGCTGAGTGGAAGAAATTACTGTGTTCAGAACACTGGCAGAATACTGGCAGGGAGAATCAGGAGAGGCAACAGGGTATAGTAGGTTGAGATCTGCATCCAATGGAGAGAAGGAAGGAAGGAAGTATTTATTAAGTGCCAGGCACTGTGCGAAACACTTTATAAATATTATTTCATTTAATTCTTATAATAATTCTGGGATGTAGGGGTTAGTATTATCTACATTTCACAGTGGAAGAAGCTGAGGCAGGCAGTGGTTAAATGACTCAGCCACAGACACACCATAAATGTCAAGGCCTGATTTGAACTCAGGTTTTCCTGACTTGTGGTCAGGAATCTATCCAATGTATCACCCAGCTATCACTGCTTAGGGACCCTTACAGCTGTAGACTTCCTTCTCCCCTCGTACAAAGGTAAACCTTATGAGAGCTTCAGTGGCACAATCTTAGCATCCCAAGAGGCAGAAATGGGACAACTGGATGGAATTCTCTAGTGTGCTATAAAAGAGCTATAAAGAAGGCTTATTTTACTTATAATTATGATTCATTTATTAGCCATTCTGACTTCTTGAAGCCTCAACCACCTCGAATACAGCTGGGAAACCCCAAAGTAAGAAAATAAACAAATACATAAGTATGACATACTGCGTGGGGGCAAAGAGCAAAATGTTAATAATAAAGGTCAGAGAGAAAACAATAATATATACTTTACATTTTAGTGAATGGGCTTTGTAACAAGTAGGGTTCTCATCAGAGGAGAGGCCTGACTTATATTGGCAATATAAGTTATTTTGTACACAATTTTAAAACGTGGTGTTGTCTATTTATCGGTAGTACTGAAGCATCAGGTTTTCTAGTCCATAGCACATTGGAAGCATTAGATTAGAATAAGGAACACTTTTAGAGGCAGTCATAATGATAACTGTACAAAGGTATACCATAAAATTGGACATCTAGGGAGGAGGTGTAAAAATCTGAAATTAAAAAAAACAGCACTCAGGGACCATTTAATTCAGGGGCAAACAGCCCTTCACACTCTAAGGATATTATCGTACTATGGTACAGTAGTGTTTGGTGTGCATCATAATGACCCTAAGGCAAAAATAAATCGCTACATCATACTCAATACACTGTTTAAGAAGGCAAGGAGATATGAAACATATTTTAGAAGTGCACTATTCTGATGTTCTCATGGATCTGAGATCTCATCAATGGGGCACTGTTTCCAGTGGTGCAGATAAAAACTCTTCCATGCCTTCTCAACCTGTAAGACTCTTGACTATGTCATCTTCCCGTATATTCTATACAGGGGACATACTGAATATGCTAGGGGCCTTCCTCTGGAGATCTTGACCCTATGTAGAGGCCAATGAAGTAACACAGGCTTTCTGCTGGTTAAGGCTTACTCCTGATACATGAACAGCCTACCTTCTTAGCCAGTCACATATGTATTTTAGAATCTTTTTCACACTATTTCTCCTGTGCAATTCTTCATTAGTAAGATGTTATGCCTTACTCACAACCCACTAAGTCTCCCTCCATTGCCTTTAGGGTGGCCTATGATTTTAATTCTTTAGCAACTGTGATATTCCATGCTTTGCAGTCCTATGGCATCACCAAATAAATGGTAATTCAAAAAATTGGCCTCTGTCTCAGGGATAAACTTGAGGTCATTAAAAGCACTGCACAATTTCCCAAATGCAATCTAGAAAACTCTTTTTCTTAATTCAGATATGAACCTAGATCGCTGTCAGTCTGGAATGTCTGTCTCAGATATGCTGATGAGGTAAAAGACATTGTCCATCAATCAAACTGTATATATCATGTTATAGACAATCAGCTTTTTTCATTCACTTGGTTTTTTACATTTGGTGTAAATAACTATTCCAATAAAAGGCCAAACTCTTTTTAGTGATTGTAAATCTAATTTAAAAGGTGTTGCAATATTCCAGGCCTTGAAATGACTAGTACAATTTCATTCACAAATATGAGCATTAGGAGAAGCTCACCAATTTCAGATAATTCCTCTTCTATTAGGAATCTATGCTGAACAACTTCAATGGGAGTAATAAACACCCATGGTAAGCATTCATCTCCTTGTTTTCTATCTTGCTTGGTATTTCTAATCAGATAACTGTTGAATAAAATTATCTCTGTTGTATCTTTCAAATAATTTCATATTATTTTAATATTTGGGGAAGATACCTTATTGGAGGAGAGAGTTTAAGGTTGAACTTAATTAACTGCTTTTTTTTAGTTAAAAAAACAAAAAGCAGAAAAAAGGAAATGAGCATAAAAAGACATTGTTTACTCTAGAATATTATTTGTTAAATTTTGTCTATTCTTTTTGCATACCTTCTTCAAGGATACTTTCAATAACTGTGCAGACTGTAGACTATAGTCATACATGTTTTTTAGAGATGAAAAAGTCAGAGGTTATTCTTTTCTTGATCACTTTTTTTTTAGTAATACAGGATGTCCTAAACATCTTGGTGTAGTTTTAAAATTTAATAATGTTTTAAAAGCTTTAAGTTTAAAAACTGCACTGACATTTGGGATATCTTATAATGCCCAAGATTTTTTATGTCTTTTATATTGTCCTCTCAGTTTGTGAAATGATCTTTCAACATCATTTAAATTGTGTTCCTTTCAGCATGAATCATTTCTGCTTGATCTGTATGAACTATCCTAATTTTATTTAGTGACATTTCTATATCTTTATATAGTGCACTGGGGACTGTTATGTTAGAGTCTAAAATGTGGTGATTCCACTGTCATGGATAAAGAAAAACAGTTTTTTGAAAAACAGTTTGCTGTAGCAACCTTGACAGATCTTTTCCATTTTTGTCTGTTTGTTAGATTCCCAATTTTATCTTTAAATGTTCTCAGGATGATCTGGCTTAAGTTGGGTGTCTTGTCAAACTTGATTTTCTATTCATTATTCTTTGCTTTTTTAAAAATGAGATAACACTGCTCATAATCTTCCAATATCCACTTCTGAAATATTTTAAAAATGAGTTTCTCATACAAGCTAGTGTTGCTCTTGGTTGCCATAACTCTCTTCTTACCAAGGAGATCATGTTTGCTAGCTAAAGAAGTTTCTAATTATTTTTTATTTCCTCAATGTAGCAACTGACTTGTATTACTTAAACTGCCTTGGAAGTAGAGATAGCCTGTGTCAATGACTGTTTCCTTATCTACTTCCCAATTTTCAGCCACTTAAACAGGGCAGATTGCTATTAACTCAATTGCAAGCCATATCATTTTATTTTTATTCTTTTTTCATTTGGCATTGATTTAAATCTCTGTTTTAACTGTTGATGCTCTGATTCTATACATTTGACTTATCCAGAATGTCAAATAGTCATTTCTTATCTATTAGTATAACAACAATTTCATTTTGTGTATCATTTTTTTTAGTGCTTGCTACATTTAGTACCTCCCAACTGTATTCCCAAAGAAATTATTCATGATACATATGTAAGAGGCTTCTGTGTATTTGGCATGTCCTTACTATCTAATTTTTCACTCCCGAACCATGTTTTCCAACATTTTTCTCTGCCCTCCATTAGGTCCACTTTTATATTGAAGTAACCAAATATTAAAATTAAATTGAATTATTTTGGAGGGGTTTATTAAGTTCTCCATAAAATTTCTTTTGTTGTTTAGTTGTTTCATTCGTTTCTGATTCTTTGTGACCCCATTTGGGGTTTTCTTGGCAAAAATACTAGAATGGTGTGCTATTTCCTTCTTCAGCTTATTTCACAAATGAGGGAACTGAGGCAAACAGGGTTAAGTGATTTGCCCAGGGTCATACAGCTAAGTAAGTGTCTAAGGCTGAATTTGAACCCAGGAAGATAAGTCTTTCTGACTCCAGTCCCAGCATTCTATCTACTCCACCACCTAGCTGCCCCTAGAATTTCTTCACTTCTTCTATATCTGCAACAAATGTTGGCATATTAACTGCTATTGGTATTTTTTTTTACAAATATTTATTGTCAGTACTGCAGTATGACATCATAGGACTGTAGGGTCATAAATTTAGAGCTCTAAAAAGTCAAAAATTCCACAAAATAATGATTATTATTGCTTTCCTTGTTGCCATAATAAACCAACTCCTTTATCTTCTTTTCCAAGAGATGTGAACCATTCTTTCATTTAGCTTTGGCTTCCTTTTATTTAATTTGAGTGAATATGTCAATATTGGTATAAATCAATTTCTCCTGTAGTATACTTACCTGTAGGTTGGTGGACAGGGATCTCACATTTAGAATCCCAACAGTTAAACTATCACTTACAGAGAATCTAAAAACAAGAGATGGGGCAAGATACAATGGAACAAAGTCCTTGACTCTGGAGTGAGAGGACCTGGCTTCCGAATCTTCTTCTGACACTTGCTAGTTAGGTAACCTTGGGCATAGCTTGACTGTACCTGACTGGACTAGATGGTCTCTGAGGGCTTTTCCAGTTCTAGATTTATAATTATCGGTATCTTCTACCCAATTTTTACTGCTTTGCCATTGCTACAACAGGAATGGAATGGGGCCAAACAGAACTGAGGGCTATTTTTTTCATAAATCAATTGACAAGCATTCATTAAGAGCTTATTATATAGACAAAATGCTCATGCTTTCTGCCCAAGAAATTCCACTACTAGGCATATACCCTAAGGAGGTCATTGATAAAAAGAAACTTCCCATATAAAAACTTATAGCAGCATTTGCATGGTAGCAATGAACACAAAATAAAGAAGATGCCCATCATTTGTAGAATGGCTAACCAAATTATGGCATATGAATGTAATGGAATATTACTGAGCTATAGGCAATGTATGAATGTGATGAATACAGAGAAACATGGAAAGATGTAGGTAAACTGATACAGAATGAAGTAAGCAGAGCCAAAAAAAACAATACAACAATATAAATGAAAAGAACAACCCTAAAATAACTGAAAATGAATATTGCAAAATTACAAAGATGAAGAAGAGATATGAGAAGATGGAGCCAAGAAAACAATACAGCAATATGAATTAAAAATAACCATAAAATAATTGAAAATGTATATTGCAAAATTACAAAGATCAAGAAGAGATACCTCCTCCCATTTCTGTGCAGAGATGTGGGGGGTGCATAGGTGCATATATTGTCAATTTTTTTGATGTACTGATAAGTTTTACTGATTTTTTTCCATCTTCCTCTTTTTTTTCCCTTTTCTTTCAAAAAATTTTTGTTCTATAGTATGGCTCTCTGGGAAAGGGAATAAAATGGAAATGTGTAAAAGCAAAAGATAACAATAAAATTTTTTTTTAAGTTTACTATATGCAAGGTACCCTGCTAGGCACTGGGAATACAAAGACAAAAAGAAAGGAAAAAAGAAAGAAATAAAGAAAGAAAGAGAAGGAAAGGATGGAAGGAAGGAAGGAAAAAACAGAAACTGTTCTCCAGGAACTTATATTCTACATGGGAGAGACATATACTCAGATAAATAAATACAAAATAAACATAATATAAGTTTTTATTGGATGAATGGATTGTTCATAACTCAACTAAAGACTCCTATAGACAGTGGCATTTGAGTTGAGCATTGAAAGAACCTAGAACTTTCTAAAGGTAGAGGTAAAAAGAAAACACATTTCAGGTATGGAGGACAGCCTATGCAAAGACATAAAGATGGGTTCAGGTGATGGGATTGTTTGGGGAAAAACAGGTAAAAATATAAATAAGTGTAAAATATATGAAAAATAAAGACATGGTAGTTTAGAGGGAGTAACATCAATGTGGGAGGGGGGCATCAAAAGGGCTTCATACAGGAGGAAGTGATTGGAATGAACTTTGAAGGATGCTGGGGAAAGGAGGAATTGGTGAAATGAAAATGCATATCAGGCATGAGGAATCAGTCTGTGCAAAGGTTCAGAGATGGAGTTTCACGTACAGAAAACAACAGGTAAACCAACTTGTCTGGAACATGAAGGGAAGCCTGGAAAGGTAAGCTGGAATCAGACTGAGGAGGTGGAGTCAGATCCATCATCCCAGCAGTTGACCCAATGATGATGAAGTTCTCCATCCTTAGCTAGGCTAGTCCACAGAAAACAGACAAAGACCATACTCAAGGTCTTTCTAATTTGGTAAGCTCTGCCACAATTTGTAAAGCACTGAGCATGAGTTATGGGGAACTGCCCCCTGGTGGATGAACTTGGTTTTTTGTCTGGGGTTCTCAGGTAGCAGACAATTGGAGGGGGAAGGGCTTCTTTGGAGAGGAGATATGGACTGTCTCCCTCTACTTCCAGAGCTCTTCAGACCAGACAGAAGAACTGTGTGTGCCCCTTCCCCTTGAGGTTATTGAGTAGGCTTTGGAAGGCCCCAGGGAGCTGTGCTCAAAATTCATTTTTACAGTAAAACCAACCACCTGATTATAATACTGCATCTCCAAGAGGTCAGAAAGACTCCCCTCTTAGAACTTTCTGAGAACTTAGAGTCAACTATACACCATGATAAGACATCAGAATAGGACTTTGAGAAAAAGGCAAAGGCTAGATTGGTTTAAAAAAGTTTTGGGGAGGCTGGGTCTTTTGGGACATGGGGGCTAGGTGAAGGAGGGGAAAGGCTGATTTAAAAGGGAGGGAGGGATAGAATGTGGAATTCAAAACCTTAAAAAAATGTAAAAATTGTTTTAACATGTAATTAGGGAAAAATTTTAAAAAATAAATTTTATAACTTAAAACAAATAGGCACAACTGAAATGAGAAAACCTCTTCTCATTTCATTTGTTGACTTCCTATGGAAGCAAAAAACCCTAAAACAAAGTGACGCATCTTAGCAAATAATTAAACAGCTTAATTGTGGATCAGGCAATCATGTTTTAATGACTGACTCTGGAATAATGTTCAATGACAATGCTTATCTTTAATTACTGCAGTTATAGAGAATTCATCCTGCTTCACTAGGATCTTTTATTCTTAATGCCCTCTCTAAGGAAATCAGCATATAGGACAGTCTCTCATCTCCCCATAAAGTGATCTAACTTTCAAGACAGATATTTGGTTGAGGGGGATGGAAAGAGACATTTTTCTCCAATAGAGTTATTTTTGGTGATCAAGACACTTATTAATAAACCTAGCTGTGAGGAGAATGGTTTAACTCCAGTTGTACAACTTGGTTATGGGAAATCAATCCACCAATACAGGGGCCACATAGGCAGCTCCACAGAGGTCAAATACCTGGATCCTCAATGGCGAGATTCTTCATAAACCATTGCACAATGTCGGTACCTGTAACGACAAAACATTCCCATCTTAGGACTTCAAGATATTTTAATATTTGGGAAGTTTTTAGAGTTCTTGATAGTGAAGAAATATTCTCTGAGAGACTCAGATCAAGGTCCTGCAGTCTCTGTTGGAGAGTTAGAGCTTTTCATGGCCGAGGAAAAGTTTTTATTCTGTTCGCATGCTTTTAAGCCATTCCAATTGTTCTCCAGATACTGTCCAGTTCTGGTACCCAGTGCAGTGACCATCTACCCCCTACAGCATACCCCCAAGATCAAGGGTTCTTAATCTGGAGCCCATTAATTTTAATTTTTTAAAATTTTATTTTTAACTTATGGAATAAAACAAGCATTTAAAAATATATTTTTGGTAATATATTTCAATATATTTAGTTTCCTTTGTAATTCTATATATTTTATTTTAAGCATTTGAAAACATCATTCTAAGAAGGGATCCATTGTCTCCACCAGACTGACAAAGAAAAGTTAAGAACCTCTGCCTTAGATAAAACCTATGTGACTCCTGGGTCTACCCAAACTTGGGATGACACATATGGTACTTTATGTGATTTACATACATTATCTCAGCTGTGCCTCAAGACACAAAATCACCCCTTGTAAGGTAGGTGATATTATTATTCCCATTTTGCAGATGGAAACATGAGGTTCAGAATGTTTAAGTGACTTTCCCAGGGTCACACAACTTATTAGGATCTAGGGTAGGATTTGAACCCTGGTCTTATTCAAAATCCAACATTCTATTGACTGGTTTACTGGGCAAAGTTTCATGATGCCAAGTCATGAAGCACATTCCAGAAACCAGCCCACAGTTGTTCTCTCCTACTGCTGAAAAAAAAAGTATTAAAAAGTATATCATGCCTAGGAAAATGTCTCATTTCCCCCTGGAGCTATGGTCCCTTCTCCTTTGTCCACCTGGAAGCCCTCACTGAAAACACAGGATGGCCTTTTAAAAGGACTAGTTTGGCAGATAGAAATGAAATGATTGGACTGCATCTAATCTGCAAGAGGTAACTTTTCCAGGCAATTAATTTTTCCTTCTAGTATGGACCTGTGGACCTACTATTTTGGGTAACAGGTATGTTTTGTGCTTTTCCAAGAGGGAAGGAACAGTCGAAGCCTTCTCTCCTTTTGGTAGTCATCTTAATCTTCCTTTGATCCTTAAATAAAATCAAGAGATCCCCTCCATCCATCCTAAATCACATGTCTGACTACATTAGTCTCTTGCTCAAGAAGGTTCAGAGGTTGACTCTCCATCACCCCTTCACAGTCTAGCTCCAACCTATCTTTCCAGGCTCATTACACATTACTTCCCCTCAAAGACTCTATATGCCAGTCAAACTGGCCTAGTCGCTATTCTCTGGGGCATGACTTTCCATCTCCAATCTTCTGTACAACTTACATGCAGGATACTCTTTCTTTACTCTCACCTCCAAGAATTTTCACCTCCTGGAACTTTCAAGGCCCAACCACTTCCTAAAAGGGGCCTTACCCAACTTCCCCAGTTGCAAGTGCTCTCCCATCAAAAAACTGCAACATTTTTTACTTACCTATGTACTTATTTCTCCCATTAGAATATAAGTTCCCTGAGGGCAGTGTCTTTTTCCTTTTATTTTTCCTTTGCATTTTATAGCCTGACACATAGTAGACACTTTTTTTTAAATAGTGAATTGATTTTTTTACATTTATTTGATTTATTTTTAATTTATGGAATAAAACAAGCATTTACATAACATAATATAATAAAAAAGATGATTGCGCATGAAACTGCAAATGTATTATGTACAATTTGCCATTCCTTTTAAATATACAGTAGACTTAATAAATACTTGTTAAATATGATAGAAGCAGGTCTAGTCAAGTCAATAAGCATTTAGTTAGTACCTACTCTATGTCAGGGATTATGCTAAGCATTTTATTATTATTTAGTCATTTTATTCATGTCCAACTCCTTGTGACCCCATCTGGAGTTTTTTGGCAAAGATATGGGAGTGGTTTCCCATTTCCTTCTCCAGCTCCTTTTTCAGATGAGGAAACTGAGGCAAACAGGGTTAAGTGACATACCCAGGGACACAGAGCTAGTAAGTGTCTGAGGCCACATTTGAACTCAGGAAGATAAGTCTTCCTGACTTCAGGCACGGTATTCTATCCACTAGCCATCTAGTTGCCCCATGCTAAGCACAGGGGATACTTCTTGTTTCTGTTGTTATTTATTCTTACTTCTAGAAGAGGTCCAATAACATTACCAGGGTGACATCTTGACTTACAAAGAAAGGCAAAAAACAATTCCTGTTCTCAAGGAACTCAGCATTTATTGGGGAAGACAACGTGTAATCACTGCCTAATTTTGAATATGCATCTTTGGAGATTCTTTCCTCACCTGTGTTCCATGACAGTATTTCTAAACTAAACATCTGAAGCCAAGTCTCCATATTTATTCTCCTCTGTGGAGTTTCTATGACATTCCTCAAACCATACAAGTTCAACAGTTGAGAAACAAAGGGAAAAAGGCTTAAAATAAAGTGAAATTTTTCATCCTGAGACCAGAGAAGGGAAGTCTAACCTGTTTATTTTAGAAAAAAAGAAAAATAGTTCTTTCTTCCGTGTTGCCTAGGAACTGGAAGGTTTACAACAGGGCTCCAGCTTTCCCCAGGGCAAGAGGATTATCTTTCTGCTGAGCTTGCTGAACCATTATTTATCACCTGCCAAGATTGATTACTCACCCCGGGACAATGACAGACCATCCTTTCCCCTGTTAATTACTGTCATCATTAATATCCATGTCACTAATTAGTATTCATTCACATTGAAAATTCCTTCTCTGCTATCATATCAGCACTCCCCTAGGCCCCCCGAACCCAACTTCAAGTTTTAATACTATCTCCTACTTTTTAATCAACATCATGCCCACTCTTCCTTATACACTTGTTGCCTTTCCTCCAAACTCCTTTCAAATGGTCCCAGGGCTTCTGCATAAGCTACACAAAAAAGAACTGCTGTTAGGATATTCATCCAGGAAACTTTTCCCTTCTTCCTATTTCTCCTAACATCTGGCTTCTCCTTCCTGATGTTACCACACTCTGCAAGGGAGGCACAGCTCTCTCGTCTAGAGACTCCAATGACTTAAGCCCAGACGGCCTTAAGGTTATCTCTTTGCTTGTACCCTGGTGAATTGAGATTAGCCACTAACTTACTTTGGGGTTCTCATATCTGTTCATTCAGATTTAATTGAACTAATTCAGAGGTGGCCATTCACTGGCCCCAGGACCACATGAACCTTTTCTGAGAGTCATGCATTCTCCCTGAAACAAGCAGAGAGAAATAGTAAATGCTATAATGAATCCTAAAGAAAAGAAGAAACATATTACCATTTACTTGGAGAGACCTAAAATGATACTTTTTTATTTTTATATTAATTTATTTTGATTTATCAATAATCACTTCCATATGCTTTTGAGTTTAAAGTTTTTCTCCCCCTCCCTCCCCACCACTCTCCCCAAGACGGTGTACAATCTGATACAGGCTATACATTTACATTCATATTAAACATATTTTCACATTAGTGATGTTGTAAGTAAAAATTAAAGCCTAAAATGATACTTTGATGTAAATACGTTGTTTCTAAAATTTATTATGGTCTTTTAGTAATGCTATTCATTCTTATGAATCTTAGCTTCTTCCTTTGGTCAGAATGACCACCTTTGGAGTAATATCCAATATTTAGATCATGCTTGAGGGTTTGCAAAGAACTGTATATTCATTACGTCATTCAAGCCTCCCAACAGCCTTTATAGGGTAGGTACTATGAGTATTCTTATCACCATTTTACAGATGAGGAAACTGAGGATCAGAGGTTAAATAACTTGCCTGGGATCACACTGTTTTTAAGATTCCAAGAAAACTAAGCCAAAAAATTCACATTCATCCTGAAGATTCAAGAGGGCTTTTTCAAAGTTCTTTTGGGTGCTAGCCTATCAAAACATTTTCTAATAGTTCATTAAACACTGAATCATACTTGTGCAAGGGTGTCTCCCTTTCAGATTTTGGAAAGTTTGTTAGTCATAAGGGGCATGGATGGGTACGAGGTGAGGCTTTAAGTAACTAATTTATGAAGCTAGGAAAGCAGCAAAGACAATGGACTTGCCCCCAGGACATATACTGCCTCAGTACTTTGTTTCTCAGCTGCTAATTTGCAGGAGACCAACAGAAGAAACTTAGAGTTAAAAAGAAAAACACCCTGGAAAACACTGAACCAATTCAATTTTCAATTCAGTAAACATCTACTCTGTGCCAGGCACTGTGCTAAGTACTGAGGATACAAAAAGAAGCTAAAGACAGTTCTTGCCATCAGAGCACTTACAATCTAATGGGAGTGACAACACGCAAACAAATACATAGAAAGCAAGCTATGTATACGGGATAAATTGGAAATAATTGACAGAGGGAAGGCATTGGAATTAAGATGAGTAGAAGAAGGCTTTTTTTCCATGAGGTGAGATTTTAGTTGGGACTTAAGGGAAACCAGGGAGGTTAGTAGTTGAAGTGGAAGAGGGAGAGTATTCCAGGCATAAGGGAAAGCCAGAGGGAATGCCTGGAGCTGAGAGATGTGAGCTAGGAGGTTGGTGTCACTGGATCAAAGAGTATGTGTGTGGGGGGGATAAGGTGTAAGAAATCTGGAAACATAGGAAGGGGCTAGATTATGAGGGCTTTGAGTGCCAAACAGAGGACTTTGTATTTGCACCTGGAGGCAAGAAGAAGCTACTAGAGTTTATTGAGTAAGAGGGTGACATGAACCACAGAACTATTTGGTGATTGTTGGGCAAATGGCTCTGGTCTGTAGAGATGACAAGTTAGTAAATATGCAGGATCATCACCATATGTGAGCATGAAGTCTCTCTGAATAGACCCAGTTCTGAACCAAGAAAAAGAGAGCCTATGCCTTTTGGCTCTGCTACTTGATGCCTGGATGGTGAAAACAATGAACCTCACAGTCCAACTAAAGGATCTGAAGTGGATGAGCTCCTATTAATCCTAAACTATAGGACTTCAAGGCTTCAACTGAGCCTGAAGCAGTAAGGAGAAGAAAATACAGTTGAGAATGAATCATCTAGTTTAGAAATGATGCCCTATAAGGAGCTATCCCTGTCCCAGAGTAGAGCTACCCAGCCTAGCAGCAGGCTCAACTATCTAGAGGTAGAAGGAAAGCAGAAGGAAGGGTTAGCAGAGAAAGCCCTAAGGAAATGCAAAGGAGACTACCAAAAGTATTTTTCCCCACTTGGTTATATTTTGGAATATCAAGATTTGGTATTCCTTTCCTGGGGACCTCACTCCCAAACCCAATGGAAAAAAAGTGATGCTGGAGTCAGAGGACATGAGTGTCAAACATTGTGGGAATCCGGGTGCAATCTGGGACAGACACTGCCATTATTTATTGTAGCATTTGTGTATTTCTTAACCATTTAACATGTATAAAGCTGTGCTACCATTTTTCTTAGGTTCCTATCTGTTTTTTTAATATGGTTTTTATTGCAGAAGATAGATTTTTTTTTGAATTTCAGGATACTGTACATCACCCCTTAAAAACATTTATTTTGGTCCTTATAAAAATCTCAAAATAATACCTTCTATTTTCAGGACATTATCTGCTGTTTGTGCTCCATATATCAAAGACTACTCCAGAATTTTTAGCATGTATGGGAAAAATATGGAATACTAGGATTGTTCTAAGGAGCAGCGTATTAGTAGTCTGGTGTGTCCAAGGGTTTCTTTAAATCACATTGAAGATTTAACCCTCTAGGGACTTTGCTCAAATGTTACATACTTCTAAAAATTGACTTTTAGGTCAAGGAGAGCATACCAAAGCAAAAGGGTAGAATAAAATTCTTTCTCGTGAATTCTGGAATTGGGCCCAGAAGATATGTCCCACCTATATAATGTGGTATTAATTAACTGCCTGCTATGTCCATTATGGATATATCTGTCTTCAGGGTCAATGCTTATGGTTTTGTTGTTTTTGTTCAATTGTATCCAACTCTTCATGACCCCATTTGGGGTTTTCTTGGGAAAGATACTGGAATGGTTTGCCATTTCCTTCTCTAGCTCATTTTATACATGAGGAAACTAAAGCAAACGAGGTTAAGTGACTAGTAGGGTCACACAGCTAGGAAGTATCTGAAGCCAGATTTAAACTCAGGTCTTTCTGACTCCATGCCAGGCGCTTTATCCACTGTATCACCTAGCTGTCTCTTGATGCCTGTGGACTGGTAGGTAGCATTTCCAGGTATATTACTGGAAAAGAAGTCTGGGGATGTGGATATAGGGGATATAGTTCTTTGGGTGTCCAAATGCGTTTCTTTCATTTATCTCAAAGAAGAGGATGGAATCCACGGAACCAAATTACACAGGTCCTTTTCTGCTGGCCAGGAGCCTGAGCCTTTTAAGATACTGTTCTCATCAATTCTTTCTACTTGGAAATTAACTGAGATTTTGAAAAAGAAAGCTTTAGACTGAAATAGTGTGGATTTGTAAACAATTCTGTTGTTGTTTGCTTTTAAAACTCTTCATTACATGTGGAACGAAAGGAGTATTTTTTTTAAAAAAAAATGTACCAATTTAAAGCCCTCTTTCTTTTCTCATCCCTGAGAATGACAAAGAACAAAAGGAAAAGTCACTCTAGCTTGAAGTCCCTTGGGAAGATTTGTAAACTCCCTCCCCTCAGAGCTTGGAATAGACTTTTCTGTGTCTTGAGTCTAATTTCCCTGCTCTCTAATTCAATTGCCAGATTGTAGTATTGAAAAGCTATTTAACTTAGCTTGATCCATGTGGTGTTTCTTCCTTTCTAAACAGAAGACCCACTAAATGACAAGGTTTTGAACTGGTCGGAAGGATTAAAGCCAGAAACACCTAACGTCATTTTGCTCTCACATGCAGAGACGAGTATCATTACTGCAAATGTACCCAAAGCAGAGTGGGCTGGCAAAGTCTCTCAAGGGAGCCATTTGTGGGCCAAGTTAATCACCTTGATCTTTTCCATCAGCATGTGCCAACTGCGCCACTCAGTGCTATTCAGCTTACACAACAGGAAGACAATCAGCCTCCGAAAATGACACAAGGCTCCCCCCCCACACACATCCAGTTTCAACCATCCATCCACCTTCCCTCCCTCCCACTTCTCCGTAATTTAAAGCTTCCTAACGCATTACAAAAAATAATAGGGGGCAGGAGACCAGACGAGGTTATTACTAACTCATAAATCAAGTGGGAGGCTTTTAGGGGTGGTGACAAGGTATTTGAGGTGGGCTTTCTTGGTTTGTTATCTCACCAAAGCCCCCACAATTGATTCATAACCTCATAATCCTTCTGTGTCTGCATCCTAAGTCTTATACCTAATTGTCAGCAGCTGAGTACATGATTCGCACGAGGGATGCTAGATGGCAGCAGACGAGGGGGTGGAGGAGAGAGTTTTGTCAATCAAAAATGTCCAGGAGGAGGCCTAAGGCACGTGGGATTTAATTAAACAATCAGCTAATTAAAGGAAAGATGAAGTATTGTTTCATTGATTAAGCTTCAGTACTGGAAAAAGAGGATCCCAAACTGAGTTTATTATAGCCAAAGTGCTATGGGAGAAGGTATGATATCATTTATTCCCATCTAAAGCTTAAAACAACAACAAATAAATGTACACCAAATGCTTTGGGGAAAGGAAAAAATCCAGCACTATGCACTCAATATTAAAGGAAGATGAGGGATTATGAATATTTTAGTGGTTGTTAAGAGTTCAGTAAAGGAAGAAAGGAAAAAAAAGAAGGGGAAAAGAAGAGTGGGAGGCAGAAGAGAGTAGAGAAGGGACATATTTCTTTTTTTTTTGTTACCTCATGTTTGTCTCATTTGTGACAATCTGATTCTTAAATGTGGCTCAGGAGCATTTTATGTTTAAAATGATTTGGAGGCAGACCCCTTCTTGAGCAGGGCAGAATAAGAGAGAAATTCTCCATTGTGATGCAAAAGGGTGCCACGTGTAGTCACAGACCAGCAATCTGATAATGCTAATAACATTATTAGGGTAATAGGACAGATAACACATTCTTGGCTGGGTCATAACGTTCGATTAAAGGCTTGCAAACTATTTGTGGGATAAGAAGGGCCAACTGTGACCAGAATCTAAAGTAGATTAGCAGAAGACACAGCAGAGAGTGATGAGTATACAGCTAGGTAAATCTGAGTTTTCCATTCAAAATATCTCAATCACACCAGACTTTCAAAAAGACTTAATAGCAAAAAGTAATGTTGGACTTCCACTAGTATGTTTATTTCCTCATAAGGGCTGCCTCTGGGGCCCTTCTCTTCCAAGTGACCCCTATTCCTTTAATCTCTCCTCTATGAAATGCAGCTATCACCTAATTGCCAGATCAATCTACAAATTTTAGAGTTAGGACCTTAAATATGATCTAGTTCGACATCTTCATTTTACAAATAAAGAAACTGGGCCCAGAGAGGGGAATAACTTGTCCAAAGTCATGGAGCTAGAAAGTAGCAGATATGAGATTGCAGATCCATACTGTTGAATTCCAAATCCAGTATTCCTTTCACTAAATCCACTTCCTTGGTCAAAACTCTTCAATTCCTTCTTTCATTGCCTACTGATCAAAAGACAAGCTCCTTGGGATGGCATTTGAGGACTTCCACTTTACCTTTGTGACCTATATCTCGTATTTTTGCTGTTGTTCAGTCATGACTCCATTAGGGGTTTTCGTGGCAAAGATACTGGAATGATTTCTTTTGACAGCTCATTTAAGAGATGAGGAAACTGAGGCATGCAAGGTTAAATGACTTGTCCACAGTCATACAACTAGTGAGTATCTAAGGCCAGATTTGAACTCAGGAAGATGAATCTTCCTGATTCCAAGCCTAGTGCCCCATCCCCTTGCCACTTTAGCTGCTGATATATCATATACACCCCACCATCTACTCTATGCTCCAATCAAACTAGGTGATTTGCATTTCATGAAGTCACCCATTTTCATTCCTTTGCTCATTCCAATCTCCTTTGGATCATCTCTGTTTGTTGAAGCCTGTCCTTTAAGTCTCCATGAAAACTGCACTGAGGATCCCAGTAGTAAATGATCTTTTACTTCTGAGTTAGTTAAACAATTCATACCTTCCATATGCATTCATGTTTCATTACAGATGGTGATTGTGGATGTGTCTCATTCCTCTTTTAGAATAAAAGCTTTGTGAGAGTAAGTGTGTTGAACAGAAAGAACTGGAACTTAATGGCTCTTTACTTCTGTCACCAGGCAGTAGTTACTTAACTTAAACCTGTCTTATTTGCTGTAGAGGGTGGGTATGGGGATCAAATTAGATCAAGCATATGAAAGTACCCTGTAATCTTTTAAAGTGTTGTACTGAAAAATCTTTGATAAAGTTGAAAAGCAGTTTGGTGGAGATTGGGCATAAACCACAGTCTTAAACCATGCACCAAGATAAAGTCAAAATGGATACTTGACTTCAATGTAAAAGGAGATATCACAAGAAAATTAGAATATGGAACATATTACCTATCAGACTCATGGATAGGAGAAAAATTACGAATGAACAAGAGCTAGCATTGTGAGGTGTAAAATGGATAATTAAATTTAAAAGTTCTTGTAAGGAAAACCAATGTAGCCAAGAATAGAAGGAAAGCAGAAAATTGAGGAAAAATTTTTCATAGACAGTCTCTTAGATAAAGGGCTCATTTCTCAAATATATAAAGAACTTTGTCAAAGTTTTAAGAACATGAGTTATTTCCCAATTGATAAATGGTCAAAGGATATGAACAGGTAGTTTTTCAATGAAGAAATCAAAACTATATATAGTCATACAAAAATGCTCTAAATCATTATTGATGAGAGAAATGAGAATTAATTCAACTTTAAGATATCATCTTATACCTATCAGATTGGTTAAAATGATTCAGTTGGGGAATGGCTAAACAAGTTGTGGTATGATTATGATGGGATACTACTGTGCTGTAAGAAATGATAAGCTGGTTGATTTTAGAAAAAAAAAATGGAAAGACTTAAACTTATGAAGGAAGATGCTATCTGTCTCCAGAGAAAGAATTCATAATGAGAAGTATGTACAGTATGGTTTTACATATATGTATATATATATGTGTGTGTGTGTGTGTACATTCACATATGTGTGTAGATAGGTTTATATGTGTGTATATATGTATTCGTGTATATATATATGTATTTGTATGTGTGTGTATATATATATATATATATTTGTGTTAAATTGTAGCCTTCTCTAGAGTGGGGTATGGAGGGAGGTAGAATAAAAATAAAAAGTGCACAGCAGAGAACAAAACAAAACTTAGAAAGAAGCACAGAAAAGAATCCTCTCTTTGTGTTCTGCTATGTACATGGAAATATTAAAAAAATTTAAAATATAATAAAATAAAACTAAGTGACAAAAAATTAAGCATTCTACCAACATGAAGGGGCAGCTAGGTGGCACAGTGGATAGAGTGCCAGACCTGGAGTCAGGAAGACCTGAGTTCAAATCTGATCTCAAACACTTACTAGCCATGTGACCCTGGAGAAGTCCTTTCACCCTGTTTGCTTCTGTTTCCTCATCGGTAAAATGAGAGTATTGGACTAGATAATTTTTCTTTTTTTATAATTTTTTATCTCTTTTGTTTTAATATCACACTAGTTTCTGAATAGATCCCTTTCCATTTCTTACCCGTCAAACCATCCCTATTACAACAAAGATTAGAAAACAAAATAGGGCTAAAAAACCTTTTAGCAAAACTTATCAACACATCAAATATATTTGTAAGTGTGTATAATGTTCCATGCTAAAAGTCCACTGCCTCTGTAATGAAGGGAAGAATATAGATTTTCTTAACTCTTCTTCAGGACCAAGCTTAGTCCTCATAAATATGCCACAGCAAATTTCAGCATTTTTTTCCTTTTTGTTGTTGTTATCATTCTGAACATTGTTTTCCCAGTTCTCCTTACTTTATATCAGTTAATATGGATCTTCTGATGATTCTCTGAATTCTTCATATTTGCCACTTTTTACAGTACAGTAAAATACTATTACATTCTTGTTTCATAGTTTGTTTTAGCTGTTTCCCAATCAGTGTGCAACTATTTTGTTTACAATTCTTTGCTATCACTAATAGTGTTACTATGTTAAATCTAGGACTTTCAATTATTGTGATAGTGGCGTGGAAGGACGCTTCTTCTTTGCACTGGGAAATTGTATCAAGGGATCTATAATTTGTGATTTTTCTTAGCTCCGAGCCCCCAGCCAGAGATAGTGCTTGGGTAAAACATTTTAGTGTTAGATCTTTCTCTCTCTCTCTCCCTCTCCCTTCTTTCTGTCTGTTTCTACCTGTCTCTGTTTGCTTCTCCCTTCTTCTCTATTCCCCTCCCCTCTTCCCTCCTCTCTTCCTCTCTCCTTCTCTCTTTCTCCCTTTCTCCTTCTCTTTCTCTCTCCATCCCCACCCCTGCCTCTTCCCAAATGTATTTCCAGTGATTAGACCAACATTAGTCAGTGACTGTTGTTAAAATGTTTATAAAATGTTGTCTACCCTTGCTGTCTCCACTTCTCTCACTCACTTCTTACTCTCACATAATAGAGGCCACTGGATCTGGAGTCAGGAAGACCTGAGTTCAAATCTGGCCATAGCCACTCACTCAAACTTGATTGCTGTATGACCCTAGGCAAGTCACTTAACTTCTGCTTGCCTCAGTTTCCTCAAGTGCAAAATGGGGATGATAACAGCACCTTCCTCTTAGGGTTATTGTGAGGATCAAATGAGGTAAAAGTGCTTAGCACTAGTCTAGTGTGTAGTAGGTACTATATAAATGCTGATTTCCTTCTCTCCACACACCCCCTGCCTTTCACTTTTTAAGCCCTTGCAGTCTGACATAATCACTCAACTAAAATTGCTCTCTACCAATGATCTCTTAATTGTCAAATTCAATTGCCTTTTCTCCAGTCTCATCCTTGACTTCTGTGAAGCATTTGACACTCTTGACCATCATGTCCTCTTCATTTTCATGACACTCCTGTTTCTTAGTTCTCCTTCTTCCCATCTGACCATTCTTTCCCAGTTTCTGTTGCTGGATCATCATTCCTGTCTACCTCCTAATTGTAGGTGCACCCCAGGCTCTGTACCATGCTGCCTTCTCCTCTCTTCTTTCTCTACACTTTTTGGTGGTCTCATCAGCTTCCATGGGTTCAATTATTATATCTCTGCAAATAATTCCTGGATTTATATGTCTAGCTCTGGTCTTTCTGCTGAGCTCCAATCTTGCATCAATACATACTTATGGATATTTCCAGATTGATGACCAATAGACATCTCTAATTCAACATGTTCAAACATAACTTATCTTTCTGTTAAAACTCACTCTCCTTCACAACTTCCCTATTTCTGATGAGGGTATCACCAATCTTGAAGTCATCCAGTTTCACACCATTGGTACCATTCTTGACTCCTCACTCTCCCTCAATCAGTTGTCAGGTGTTATTGATTCTATCTCCATGGAATCTCTCACATCTGTCCCTTTTTCTCCACTCACACAGTTATCATCCTAGTTCAAGACCTCATCACCTTTCATCTGGAATATACTAATTGCCTAGTAATTTGTCATCCTGCTTTTGATTTCCTCTTTTCCCAATCAAATATAGCTGACAAAGCGATATGTTTTATTTTCCATTTTATTTTATTTTTTATTCTGAACTTAACAGACATGAAATAAAATGAGCATTTTCAAAGGCATTGTGGGACAGGAGAGGACTGTATGAAATCACAATCTTTCTTATGTAGAGCTTGCTTTTATTAGGTATATAATAAATTCAGCATGTTCATATAACTTTCAAAGCTGTCTTGCTTGTCTGTGTTTTTACTGGCCTTCCTTCTGTTCTCTTCTCATTTCAGGAGGGTGAACTCTATTTCCAACTCTCTTTCCTCCTAAATTCCCAATTAAAAGATGAAAAAAAAAACCTCTTACACATATAGATTTTTTTAAAAAAATCCTTCAATGGCCATGTCCAGAAATGTATGTTTCATTTGTGTCTTGAGTACATCACTTTTCTATCAGGTTGTGGACATGCTTCGTTATCAGTCCTCTCCAGAGGACCATGGCTGGTCATTGCATTGAGTTCTTCAGTCTTTCAGAGTTGTCTATCTTTATGATGTTATCGTTATTGTACATAACACATGGTACATAAAAGGTGCTTAATAAATGCTTGGTGATTGATTGTCTATAACATAATCTTTAAGAGTTTTAAGAGCTTTAAGAGTTGCTTGAAGCACTAAGAATTAATTCCTTATGATCACAAAGCTAGTATAGGTCAGTGGCAGGTCTTTCTCCCTCCAACTTTGCCAAGCTGCTTCTCACCTTGTGCAGAGGAAGGTGCTTAATAAATATGTATTTAATTTTTTAAAATTATAAAACTCATCAAGAATGGTCACTATGATAGTATAGTGTGACAGGAGGTTTCTGGTTCAGAGCTACAGGTTTACCATCTATGAAATCAACCTCTAGCGGATTCTGAATTCTAATTTAGGCAGATGGTAGTAGGGTATATTGGGACAGCTAGATGTTGCAGTGGGCTTGGAATCAGCAAGACTTGTTTTCGTGAGCTCAAATCCAGACTCAAACACTCACTAGCTGTGTGACCCTAGGCACATCACTTAATCTTGCTTGCCTCAGTTCCTCATCTGTAAAATGAGCCGGAGAAGGAAATAGCAAACCACTCCAGCATCTCTGCTGAGAAAACTCCAAATGGGATCACGAAGAGTCAGACACAACTGAAATGACCACACCAAAACAAAAATGGTAGGGTACACAGGGAGAGATTCAATAACAAAATATTCGAGAAATGTTTATTAAGTACCTACTATGTAAAGAGCATGAAGACACTGTGTTAGACTCTGGGGAAGATTATAAATGTAGACAAGGCATGGTTGCATAAGATACTCACTTATAAAGCAACCATTACACACATGGAAAGCAAGAAAGCATATTTATTTTTTGGTCCAGGATGATTCACAGACCACTGGTGCCATGAATTCTGTTATACAGCATAATTAGTGATATTTGCTGCAACACTTCACTTTCAGGGACTGAATATCATTAGCTTTGTGTGGCCTTTGCTTATTCCTTGAACATGGTTTTTCCTTCCAACCTGATAGAAGTGTGGAAGCACACAAAGTTTCCCACCCCCCTCCTTTTAGAAGTTTTAAGAAAGCGTTGGAAATTATCCTTATAAGTCTTCTCAAACTATCAATTCTGAAACTTTACTTTGAATTTATCAATTCTTTTACTTTACTTTGGGTTGTATAACCATATTTATTATATCATAAATCTTCCATTTTTATAGATATGTTCAAAGGCATGGGGGAAGAGGGTTCTTGTTATGTGTGGGCACTTTTCTCTTCAAGTAGAACACTGCTTAGATTAGAATAATCATAATTTAATACAAATTACTTATGGAAGGCTTGTGCCCATAAATCAGAGTACTGTATTGATATTTTTTCCCATTGACAGAAGGCAAATATTTGGGGGAGACATATGATTCCAGAAAGAGCCTTAGCATAGGAATTAGGAGACATAATTTTTAATCCTGGTTCTGCTAGCTGTTAACCAACTATGCTATCTCAGTAAAGTCAATTCCTTTCTTGGAGCCTCAGTTTCCTCCTCAGCAAAATGAGGGAGTTGGACCATCTGATCTCTAGTGTTCCTTCCAGCTCTAACATGCTACAACTTGGGGATTTAATTCAATTTAACAGACATTTATTAAACATCTACTACATACAGGGCATTCTGATAAGTGCCGAGAATACAATGATAAAATTTTTTAAAAAAATGAGACATTACTCATAGTCAAGGAGCTTACTCTTACTATGAGGATATAATGTGAACACAGGTGAATAAACCCAAAGTAACTTGAGGAGGGTGAGAGCGCTATCAGTTTTACACTATATATAATTATATCATGTCTTCAGGGACAGGATTTGACTTGTGATTCAACAGCAACCATCTAATAATCAGTCAATCAGGTCCTGTGCCACTTTTTTGATTCCCACTCCCCTGCCTCCTGCAACAAAAAAAGACAATTACCAATATTTATAGAAACTAATTTCTCTGCCGGTGGTGAGACTAAGGAGACAGCCAGAGATGTCTATTTTCTCTTTTGATTTTTAATAAGTTTAAATTTGTTTTCTCGCTTTTTGATCATTAAATTACAGCTGGCTCACTGAAAGCAGCTTGTACAACTTAAGATTTGGCCCATTGCCAGGCTCTAATGTTTAGACACTGCTGCTCAAGCTGTCACAATAATTCAGCTACCAAACAATAAGGGAAGTGACTTCAAGACCCCAGATTCCCACAGCATTAAAATACTTTGGTGTTGAATTTCATTCATTAGGTTCCATGCATGTTTCCAGTACCTGGCACCCATTTTGTGTGGCCTCACTCCAAATCAAGAACAACTAGCTTTCATTTAAAAGCACTTTTCTCCTTTCACTTTACCAATATTAGGAACATTCTTTGCAGAGAAAAGACAGAGGAAAAGCAAATATTTAAATATGTTAGAAATCTAAATGAACAATTATTGTATTGAAGACCTCTCCGGGAAAGGCTGGTATAATTTCATCCTTGTAACCCCAGAGATTCTGTGACATTCCACTGTTTCATCCTGTGTGACTCTTATTCATGCTTTCTATAGATGCTTCACAGAAGGTTCACCTAATGTGCTGGAGGCTTCCCTCCAGGTGTTTCCAAATTGCAAGGGTACCCCTGGAATGATCCAGCTGTTAACCTGGTATTCCTCACTTTTGCCACCTGACTGGCCAATCTTTTTTGTCTTCATTGGAAATGTGCTGCAGCATTCCATGCACAAACTATGAGTCTATCTACTGCTTTTGAGTCATCAACAAATTTAATTCTTAAAAGATTATGCTGTTGAGATAGTAATAGCTATATAGTATCATTGAAAGCAGACAGGGTATGCTGATATGAATTCAACGAACTGACCACCCAAATATATATAATAATTGGGGCAATAGACATTTTTCATCCATTTAGTTTTTTCCTCTTTGTATTGTTAGGCAGATCTCTTTCGAGTTACGTATCTCTGGAAATACAAAGACAGAATAAACCATCCCTATCCTGAAGGAATTTCAAACTAGTATGAAATACTAGACATATACACTGGGATATATGACATATATACTGAAAGCTAAAATGCAAATTTGTATATAAGTACTTAGGAGAGGTAATAAGTGTCAAGAATATTCAGAGGAGGGAGATATGGGGACTTGGGAGTGGGATGAGTAAAATCTTCTTGGAGGAAGTAATGTCTGGTGGATGTCTTTGAAAGAAGGGAAGAATTTTGACAGGTAAAGTTAAGGAAGGGAATACTTTCTAGGTACAAAAGCAAAGTCAGAGGCAGAAGAGGATAAAATAAAACTCACTAACAGATGTAGCATTCACAGAGATAAGATCAAAGATCCATGGAAAACATGAAATAAGTAGACCTATGGCCTGCTTTGATGCCCTATGTTTATAAATGTTTGCTGAATTGAATCCAAGACATTTGAGCTGTCACAAGTAATATTATAACATTCCACAATAATCTATTTTATTTGTGCTATTTGTGGTTATCAATCAATCAACATTTATTAAATACCTACTATGTGCCAGGCTCTGTGCTAAAAAGCTAGTTGGTACAATGGCTAGAATGCTGAAATCTGCCCTCAGACCCTTACTAGCTGGGTGACTCTAGAGAGGTCACTTAACCTTTGTATGCCTTGATTTCCTCATATGTAAAATTGGAATAACAGTACTTACCTCTCAAGGTTATTATTCAGATGAAATGAGATATTTTAAGTACTTTGTAAGTCTTAAGATGCTATATAAATGCTAGCTATTACTGTTGCTGTTCTTAGAATACAAAGACAGAAAAGTAATAGTACCTGCCCTCGAGGAGCTCAAATTTTATCAAGGGAGACAACATACATACATATAAAATTATATAAAATATGATACAAGAAAATTTTGAGAAGAAGGTACTAACAGCTGAGCAAGACCTAGGAAGGTCCCCTGGAAGAAATTCCATTGGAGCTGAGCTTTGAAAAAAAAAAACCCAGATCGAACCTAGGAATTCTAAGAGGTGGAGATGAGGGAGATGTCCATTCCAAGGAGGGAAGACTGGCTGTGCAATGGCATGGAGACTGGAGACGGGAATGTCATGTATGAAGAAGAATAAGGACAGTTTGACCGGACTATATATGGTTGCTATAAGCTCAATAGTATTTTCTATTTTTTACACTGGACTAAGAGTTTTATCAATGAATACAACTTTAATTTTGTGAAAGTTGCTTCATGGGATGTCTGTCCAACTTGCAAATTAAGGGTTACTCTACTGTAGTTAAAGATATATAGCAAATACTGTGCCAAATACTTGCAAAGTCCGTGAGTACAATCAGGTATGAAGACACATACACACAAATTTAGCATGTTCTCTAAGCCAGCGGTGTCAAACTTGACCAGCATGACTGCATGTGGTTCAAAAAACTCCCAAGTGAGACTTAAACCAGATTAAAATATAATTGGGAAATACTCGGCAAAATAAAAAAAAACAATAAAACATGGATAACATTACATTTTAAAATTAAGTCAACCTGCAGCCTGTAGGGATCCTTATGTATAATTTAGTGGCCCTATTTCTACTTGAGTTTGACATTACTGTTCTAAATATTCTGTTCTCAGACCTAGTAAGGCTACTTTCTGAAGACTTCTATTTAAATTATTAGTGATGAGGCAAAAAAGGATAAGAGAATTCACAACTTTACGAAAAGACCTGCTTTTTAAATGCAATGGGTTCCTTTTCAGTATGATCTGTTCTTGTTTAGTCATTTCAGTCATGTCTGACTCTTCATGACCCCATTTGGGGTTTTCTTGGCAAAGATACTGGAGCGGTTTGCCATTTCCTTCTCCAGCTCATCTGACAGATGAGGAAACTGAGGCAAACAAGGTTGAGTCACTTGTCCAGGGTCACACGGCTAGTAAGTTTCTGAGGCTAAATTTGAACTCAGGAAGATGAGCTTCCTGATTTTAGGGCAGGTACTCTATCCACTGTTCCACCTAGTTGCCTTTTAGTATGATTAGGTAATTCAAATTCTGGGTTTAAAAATGTTTTGAACTTAACATCCCTCAAAAGAACATTTCCACATACACAGTAGAACATAAAAAGAGATTTCTGTATATAACTATGAATTTCCACTTCATACCACTTGGGATTAAGAAATTTAAGGGATTCCAAGGAAGTAGTTTTGATGATGCTTTGATTTAAAAAAAAAAAAAAGAATATCCCAATCAATCTTACCCACTGAAAAAGTGAAGCAACATGAAAGAAACCACTCCGGGATTTAGAGTCTGAGTACCTGTATTATAATTTTTACCTCTATTACTTACTAAGATCTGTTGCCTTGGTTTTCCTCATTTATAAAATGGGGTTAGTAATACACTACTTCTTACTTCAAAAGTCAGATGAACTGTTCAGGATCAGTCAATATGAAGCAGCCAGAGGTAGGAGGGCCAGACACAAGCAAACAATCATGAGCCAGAGAATACTGAAGGAAAGAGTCAAACCAGGCAAGCAGCTGGGAGAAGGTAAGCAGATATAAAATGCCAATTATAATAGGAAATTGTCTAGAAATTGAAGCAAGACCTAGTCCAGACAAGAATCCTCATATTTCTACTGCAACAGAAGGGCAACTAGGTGGTACAGTTGATAGGGTGCCAGTCCTGAAGTCAGAAAGACTCATCTTCCTGAATTCAAATCTGGCCTCAGAAACTTACTAGCTGGGTGATTCTGGGCAAGTCACTTAACCCTGTTTGCCTCAGTTTCCTCGTTTGTAAAATGAGCTGAAGAAGGAAATGGCAAACCATTCTAGTATCTTTGCCAAGAAAACCCCAAATGGAGTCAGAAAGAGTCAGACACAACCGAACTGAATGAACAACACTGCAATAGAAGTCATTGCTTTATTTTCAACGGAGTAGACTTAGCATGAACGATTAGTCTTTTAATGGAGTAAACTTCTGCTATACCTGAAGATTCTGACACTTATCTCCCTAACTTAATTATAAACTCCTTATGGGCAAAGGTTCTTTCCTATTTCCTCTTCTATATTATGTAATACAGGGTTTATTTACATCCTTGGTGTTTAATAAAGGTTTATTGCATTAATGAATTAGTGATCCAATAATTTCATTGCTAATATTCAGGGTTTCACCTGGCTACTTATGATTTTGCCCCTCCAGTAACAAACACTAAGCAGTAGAAAATACTTTCAAGTCGCTTAATTCCTCTAGATCAAATAAGAGACACTTTCATAATTTATGGAATATCCTTTGGGCACACAATACTTCACAAACTGGAACACAAAGAAAATTCTTTTTTGTTTTGCTTTTAAGGAGTTTTCAGTTTAGAACTTTAGAGTAGGGTGAGACAAGAGAGAAATGTAGGAAACCAATGCATAAAGAAAACACATCTACAAATAGAGAGAACTATTGGAGAGGGAAAGATTGGAGAGGAAGAAGAACAAAGGCAATTGATAAAGCAACATCCCGGAGGATTTAAGAGGGGATGGAATTAAGGGTGGAAGGGTGGAAAAGGAGGTAGGAAGTTGGAACCTTGATGAGACTTGAAATGGTTTAGACTTTGAAATGGTTTACACTAAAAATGAATGAACACTACCAAGGAACCTTGAAGGCTCAGGAAAGGTTAAGCAGGATGATTTTGTCATGGAATTGACTGGCCTGGTTTAATGACTTTTTTTCATCAGCTCATCCGGATTAGTGCCATGTTAGTTTTAAAGTGCTGAGAGTGTGGTTTTAGGGCAAGCCTTATTCCCTTTAATTTTCAAGAATTTGCGATTTCATCAAGTAAAGAAGGAATGGTTCTTATTGAATTTTGGATTGAGATTTGGTTGTCCTGAATTTATTAGAAAGAAAGTGCTGAAGGCCTTTACTAGCTACCTGAAAAATTGTATATGGTGAAGAGCAAGCTTAAAAATGTAACTGGCTTTTGAGACAAGTAAATAAGTCAACAAGCATTTACTACTTGCTTGCTGCATGCCAGGCACTGTGTTAAGGGTTGGGGACACAAAGAAAGGCAAAAAAAAAATAAATTCCTGACCTTGTGGAGCTTACATTATAATGGAGGAGACAAGATGTATATAACTAGGTGGATACAAGATATACAGGGTAGATAGAAGGCACTCTGAGAGGGGAAGGGGACCATAGCTGGTAGGACCAGGATAGCTGGGGTAGCTGGGATTTGAGCTAAGTATTAAAAGAAGTCAGCAAAACTAAAAGGCAGAGGTGAGGGGAATAGTTACTGCAATCACATAGAAATAGGAGATGGGATGTTTTTATTTGATGATCCATAAGTAGTCACTGGAACATAGAATTTGTGGAAACTAAGTGTAAGGAGGCTGGCAAGAAGAGACCAGCTTACGATGAGCATTAAATGCCAAACATTTGATCATGGAGGTAATAGGGATCCACAAGAGCTCATATATCAAGGGAAGAAACATGAACAGACCTATATTTTATTTTTTTTTGTTTCATTATTTTAACAGACTTACACTTTAGAAAATTACCTTGGCAGGTCGGGGTAGGATGGACTGGAAGAGAGGGTTGAGGCAAGGAGAACAGTTAGGTGAGAAGTAATGAGATCCCAAATGAGGATTTCATTTCTATGAGTGGAGAAAAGGGAATATACATAAAAGATAAGAAGAAGGTAGAAGTGACAAGATTTGGCAAAATATTGGATCTGTGGAATATTAGACTGAAGAATACAATATGACATTGAGGTTGGAAGGCTTGGTGATCGGAAAGATGGTGGTGCCCTTGATAGTATGAGGCCAGCTGGGGAAAAGACAGGGGTTTGTGGAGGGAGAGAGGGAAGGGAAGGTATTATCTTTTGTTTTGGATGTGTTGAGTTTGAGATGCCAGACAGATCCCAGTGGGCGGGGTGAAGTGTTCAAGAGTCAGTCTGCTTATGGCCATACGGTGGCTCAGCACTGAAATACCCGAGAACGTCAAAATGATGAAGTGATGCCCCTCATCGGCTGCCAAGCTGGAGGAGCGGTTGATCGAGGCAGCAGCAGGAGAGGCTATTGATAGAGGAGCAACAGCAGCAGGAGTTCCACATTCAAGTAACTGAGGAGGTGAAATGCCAGCTTGAATAAGAGACTAGAGACAGAGGGGCTAAGTCCTTAGGTCCGGTAGCTTATGGAGTCCTTAGGCTGTAACCGCCTCCATTTTCAGTATTCAGGATGGCAGTGGTGGTGGTTGACTTTCCATTTGGGATGAGATGGTCAAGTGTAGTCTCCTTTCCTTCCCTCTTCTTTCTCCCCAAGTCTCTACTTAGAAGTCGATTCCAAAGATGATTTTCTTCTGTTATCTTTCTAGTGCAGGCCCTCAATGTCTCTTGCTTGGATTACTGAAATTACCTTATTGGTTGCCTACCTGTGACAAATCTCTTCACGTTCCAGTCTACCTTCCACTCAGCTGTCAAAATGATCTTCCTAAAGCTCAGATCTGATCATGTCACTCCCCCTCCTCAAACTCCAGTGGCCCCCTATTGCCACTAGGATTGAATATAAAACTCCTCTGTTTTTACATTCAAACTTCTTCATAACCTGCTCCCCTACCCTTTCTAGTCTTCTTATACCTTATATTTCACCCCACTGCCACATACTCTGCAATCCAGTGACTCTGGCCTCCTGCACTTCATCTCCTGATTCTGGACATCTTCATTGGCTGTCCCACATGCCTAGAATGTTCTCCCTTCTCATCTCTACCTTTTGACTTCCCTGGTCCCTTTAAGGACCAACTCAAATTTCTTTCATAAAAAACCTTTCCTATCCCCTGTTAATTCTAGCTCATGCCCTCTTCTAATTATTTCCTATTTATCCTGAATATAGCTTATACAGACATATGCAGGAAAAATAAATATGAACAAAAACCAAGTATGTACAAACATACGCATCTGTATGCTTGCTGCCTCTCCTATAAGGTTGTGAGCTTCTAAAGGGCGGGGACTGTCTTTAGCCTTTCTTTGTATCTTCAGTGCTTTGCATTTAATAGGTGCTTAATAAATGTTTACTAACTGGCTGTCAAGGTAATTTGAATTTCATTAGCCAACTAAATAAACCCCATTGATCTAACTGCTGTTGATTTATGTGTTGCCATATTTTTGAAAAGGGGAGCTACCGCATAGGGGAAGTGTTGGGTTTTTGTATGCAGAGATACAGAAAGGGCCAGGGTTTGAGGTGTGGCCCCAAAGTGCCAGGTTTTTTCCTGGCTGGGAACTGAAACAAATTAATAGAGAGAACACTATAATGTTCATTTATTAGTAGTTTTTTGGGTACACGTCTCGAAATTGGATTCAGAGTTTTCTTTCCTTTTCTATAGGCTAAAATTTAGTCAGAGCACCATTTTGCTATCTTGGGCAAGGCTGGACTATCAGGATATAAGACCTCACTTACCCCTTCTTCCCTTTCTCATGCATATACAGAGAAATCTCTCTTCAAGAATGGAGTCAAAGATGGTTACTTGGGACTTGAAACTGCCTGGTGAAACAAGAAACAATATGGCTGACAAGCCAGCAATGGCTGCATTCCAAGGTATTGGCCAGAGGAAGGAGTGACTTGTTTTTTCTGCTTCTAACGTCAAGCACTGTCCAATCTAGATAGGCACATCTGGACACATCAGTAATAATCCTGATTCCTTTCATTTGCCCTGAAGTATTATGAGAACATATTAATCTTTCAAAGACTCTTCTGGAAGAGTTCAGGTACTAATCCAGTCCACTATAGGTACCAGCCGATGAGAACTGTGAGACCTAATGGGAGGAGACAACATAAGTTGCTATATGTTTTTCTTCTTCCTGTACTTATTCATTACTTTATGGGTAACCCCTGGGTTATGACCCTTTAGTAAGGGGGGAAAAGGGGTTAGGTTTGAGCAATGTTTTAGAATTGCTAAAGAAATATGGATAAGAATTTCTCATTTAGATGAGGTCCAGAACTTCAGGCTAAAATAGTGCACTACTATTTTATAAAATGATGCCTAATTATATAATTGGGTGGAGACAGGAGGTTCTATGCTTCCACATAACCAAGTCACTTAATCTCTCTGGGTTTCAGTTTCCTTATCTGTAAAATGGGTATAATAATCTCTTCCCTGCCCATTTCACAAGACTGTTGTGAGGAACAAATGAGATATTGTATCTACTAAAGGGCCATTTAGGAGAGGTTCCTTGACATATTGGGTAGTGGGCCAGCCTTGGAATTAGTGTCATCTGGATGCAAGTCACCATGGATACATACTAATTGTATGACCATGAACAGGTCATCTAATGTATCAGTGCTCCCAGACAATCTTTAAGACTACAAATTACAGAAATTGCCATCTGCATCAATGTAAGGAATTTCTATAGTGAGAGTCATCTACTTGGAAAAAAAAATCACTGGATCTGATTTTCAAAACCCTAAAGGGCTATAAGTGTAAACTAGTATTATAATCTTTATTATCTTATTGTAGAGAGAAAAGGGAAATAAAAAATTCAGTCAATAAACATTTATCAAGTGCCTACTATGTGCCAGGCACTATGCTAAGCTACAGGGATACAAAGAGAGGCAAAAGGCAGTCTGCTTTCAAGTAGCTCACAGTCTAATGAAGGAGACAATATGCAAACAACTATGTAGAAAAAAGACGCATACAGGTTAGAATGGAAATAGTCAAAAAGCTCTTACTGTGTGATAGGCTACATGCTAAAGTGGGTATTAACACTGTTTTTAATGCTGTTGTAGTCAGCTCACATTCACTTTTCACCCATTTAGGAAAAAAAAACTATAGGAAATATCCTTGGTTGAAAGGAACTCACTCAGTGTTACAGAATTTATCAAATTCATGGGTTCTTGTTATAGGATCATAACTATGGAACTGGAAAGAATTTTAGAAGTTATTGATTCAACTCCCTAATTTTACACTGTTCCTTTCTCTCTTGCTCCTGTTGAATTTGTTCTATGGCCTCATTGCATGCTCAAGATCTGTTCCAATTCCCCTAGAAGCTTTCTTCTGGCTTCCATTTCTCCCATCAACACAGCAATGGTTGCCAGGGTGGACAACTTAACTCATACTGATTTATTTAAAAAATTTTAAATTTTTCCTCAATTATATGTCAAAACAATTTTCAACATTCTTTTTTTCATATTTCCTTTCCAAATACCCTTCCTTCCTCTCTCTCTTCCTCCTCCTTCTTCTTCTTTTTTTTTTTTTTTTGGCTAGGCAATGGGGTTAAGTGATTGCCCAGGGTCACACAGCTAGTGAGTGTTATGTGTCTGAGGTCTGATTTGAACTCAGGTCCTCCTGACTCCAGGGCCAGTGCTCTATCCACTGCACCATCTAGCTGCCTCCCCCCTTTGAGAAAGAAAACAATTTAATATTGATTATAGACATGCAGTCATGCCAAACATTTCCATATCAGCTGTGTTCCAAAATAGAGACCAAAAAATTCAAACAAATAAAAAAACTGAAGAAAAATAAAGCATACTTTGATCTACATTCAGTTTCCATTAGTTCTTTCTCTGGAGGTGGATAGCATTTTTCATTATAACTCTTTTGGAATTATCTTGGATCATTATATTGCTGAGAATAGCTAAGTCATTCACAGTTGCTCATCATGCAATATTGCTAGTATCATGTTCTCCTGGTTCTGCTCACTTCACTTTGTATCAGTTCATATATGTCTTCTCAGGTTTTTCTGAAACCATCCTGTTCATCATTTCTCTTAGTACATTAGTATTTGATCACAATCATATACCACAACTTGTTTAGCCATTCCCCAATTGATGGGCATCCCTTCAATTTGCCAATACAAAAAAAAACCACTATAAATATTTTTGTATACACAGGTTTTTTTCCTTTTTCTTTGATCTCTTTGGGAAACAGGCCTAGTAGTGGTATTGCTGGGTCAAAGGGTATACAGAGTCTCCCATTTGCTCTCCAAAATGGTTGGATAAATTCACAATGCTACCAACAGTGTATCAGTATCCCAATTTTTCCACATCCCCTCCAACATTTGTCATTTTTCTTTTGTCATATTAGCCAATCTAATAGGTATAAAATGGTACCTCAGAGTTGTTTTAATTTGTATTTCTCTAATCAATAGTGATTTAGAACATTTTTTTCATATAACTATAGATAACTGATTTCTTTGAAAACTGCCTGCTCATATCCTTTGACCACTTGTCATCTGGGGAATGACCCATTCTTATAAACTTGATTCACTTGTCTTTATATTTGAGAAATGAGGTCTTCATCAGAGAAACTTGCTATAAATTTTTTTCTCCCAGTTTCTTGCTTTCTTTCTAATATTGGTCACATTGGTTTTGTTTGTGCAAATCCTTTTTAATTTAATGTAGCCAATATTACTCATTTTATATCTCATAATGCTCTCTCTTATTTCATCTTAAATTCTTTCCTTATCCATAGATCTGACAGGTAAACTACTCCATGCTTCCCTAATTTGCTTATGATATTATCCTTTATGTTTAAATCATGAACCCATTTTGACCTTATCTTGGTTTACAAAGTGAGATGTTGGTCTACACTTAATTTCTGCAAAACTGCACTCCAGTTTTCCCAGTGGTTTTTGTCAAATAGGGAGTTCTTGTCCCAAAAGTTTGGATCTTTGCATTTATTAAACATTAGATTACTATGGTTATTTACTACTGTCTTGTGTACCTAATCTGTTCTACTGATCCATTAGGTTGTTTTGATAATTATTGCTTTGTTATATAGTTTGAGATCAAGTACAACTAGGCCACATTTAAAAAAAATTACCTAGATATTCTTGACCTTTTGTTCTTCTATATAAATTTAATGTTTTTTTGTAGCTCTATAAAATAATTTTGGTAATTTGATTGACATGGCATAAATAAGTAAATTAATTTAGGTAGAATTGTCATTTTTATTGTATTGGCTCAGCCTGCCCATGAGCAAATAATATTTCTCTACTTGTTTAAATCTGACTTTATTTGAGTGAAAAGCGTTTTTAATTGTGTTCATATAGTTCCTGGGTTTGTCTTGGCAGGTAGACCCCCAAGTATTTTATATTGTCTATAGTTATTTTAAATACAATTTCTCTTTCTATTTCTTCCTGCTGAACTTTGTTGGTAATATTATTCTATATCCTGCAACTTTGCTGAAGTTGTTAATTATTTCAACTAGTGTTATAGTTGTTTCTCTAGGTTTCACTAAGTATACTACCACATCATTTGAAAAGAGTGACTGTTTTGTTTCCTTGTTTCCTGTTCTAATCCCTTCAATTTCTTGTTTCCCCTCTTATTGCTATAGCTAGTATTCCTAGTACAATATTAAATAATAGTGGTGATAATGAACATCTTTGCTTCATGCCTGATCTTATTGGGAAGGCTTCTAGCTCTTCTCCATTACAGATTATGCTTGCTGAGGGTTTTAGATAGATACTATTTATCATTTTAAGGAAAGCTCCATTTATTCCTATGCTTTCTAGTGTTTTAATATGAATGAGTTGAATTTTGTCAAACGCTTTTTCTACATCTATTGAGATAATCATATATTTTTGTTATTTGATACGACCAAATATGCTGATAGTTTTCCTAATATTTAAATAGTGTCTTAACATTGCCTCACTATCCTGCCACCATATCTAATCCTGAGTAACACTCAAGATTACCTTTCTCTGTTTCCCCAGGCCATTAGAGCTCCTGGGAAACTATTTTTCCATATTTGCTGACAATGGTGGCACCTGCATCTTGGAGATAGATCCATTAATGGACTGGTTAATGGTGGCCTAAATCTGAGAGCAGCATATGCCAATAGTCTCAATGGCAAAATTGTGGTTGATCCACTTGAAACAACTTAAAGAAAAATGTAGACTTCTGCTCATTAGTGGGCTGGAGGTGGCAGAAAAGAACCCTGAACTTCAGAATCAGAAAATCTGGGGTTAAATCCCAGCTGTGCCACTTACTAACTGTGTGTAAACCAATTCTCAGCCTCAGTTTCCCCATCTGCAAAATGGGGGAAATAATACACTCACTCCCTACGTAAAGAGTAGTTGTGAAGAAAGTATTTTGTCAGCCATACAATGCTATCCAAATGTGAGTTGTTACTATCTTAAGGGCCAAAATGATCTCCTCTATTTTCATAGGCAGTTCTCTAAGAGAATGTTCTGGTGTTAGACATAGGGTTAAAATCTAGCCTCAGGCAATTTAAACCATCTTTGTAAGGTTTACATTAATATTCATATAAACATATGAAAGAGGCAGTATGGCATAATACATATAGAGATGACTTTGGAGCTAGGAAGACTTGGGTTCAAATCTGCCTCTGATGCATACTAGCTATACAACTCTGGACAAATCACTTAACCTTTCTGTGCTCTCTGGGAAATCCTCCAAGATTATTATTTGCAGAGAGGGTGCCAATCTGCAGTGGTAGAGGGAGTGTCCTCAGCTAGGATTTTCCTATACCAGTAAAAGCTCAGTTCTAGTCCTTATGACCTATAAACATTAATTTTCTGTTTATATTAACATTATATTAACATATGCCACCAAATATGACTGTAGATCTGTTGGGATTAAGTCTGCATGGACCCACACTCAGGTTTCAGGGCTTTGTGTTTATCAATGAATAAATATGGATAATTTAATTTAAGTGTGAAGACCCTAAAAATTAGGTCTCTAGGCAGGGCGGGTACCCGTTGTATGTTCCTAAAGCTCTCAAAAAACACCACGGGAAAATGGAATATTTGTGCTCTACAAGCCAAAGAAATGAAATTGTTACTGATATGGTTTTTCATTTCATTAGGTCAAATGCAGATATTATCTCTCTCCTGGGGCTGTTTTTACAATCACTTTGAAACAAAGAATCCCAGCAAGTGAAGAATTATTATTCACTTGACAGTTTTAACAGAGACAATCCCACAAGTGAGGTAATAGGACCCTAGGGTCAATCATTACTTGACTGAGCTATTGCAAGCCAACTCAATGTTGGATTACTGAGCAACAAAAAAGATTTCCTTTCAAGTTTTGGTTCAGAATCTTGGCATACAGAATGCCAGCTTTGTTTAGCCTTCTAGTTGAAAGAGCCAGGTAAATGAATGAATAAATGGGGGAAAAAAGCATTTATTAAACACTTTGCTAAGTGCTAGGAATACAAATGGAAGGGCAAGACAGTCCATGCTGTCAAGGAACTCACGTTCTAATAGGGAAGATGACACCTAAGGAAGGTTTCAGTTGCAAGTCAGATGGAAAAGTCCCATGGTCCTTAGGGTGCAGTGGCAAAACCAATGGAAATGCCTCTTCTTTAATGTCACTATTCCCAGAGCTTTTGAGTTCAGGGTCCTTGGTAATCTCTATCAAGGTCTGAGGGGAGATAGTAGTCAAGGTATGAGGTTTGACTTAACCCAGCACAAATTTCCTCCTGTTTCTCCCTTAGGGTGCCTTGTTTCTTCAGCTAGGTTAGCTTGCCTGCTGCATATATGGCAGTTCATTAGCCATTGGTGCAGGTGGCTGTCCCTTTTCTCACAAGAGTTGCTTCCCTAGATAATGGCCATGAGGGTTGGATCAGAAGCAGGAATGTTGGTTGGAGGTCAGGGGGTTTGCTATGCTAGTCCCAAGGTTCCTGCCTGTTAGTGGCAATTGGTCAGCAGTTTTGGTTGTGGTGATGAGAATGGATGTGGGGCTTTGGCTAAAAGCAGATTTGGTGGTTTGGGGAGCACTGTTGTAGGGGGCTCAAAGGAGAGGTCACTGCAGAGATGGACGGACAGCATTTGCTTCTTACATAGATGATCACTCAGCCCAACATAGAGTATGCTCATTGACTTGGCAGTAACCAGATTGGATGAGGTATTTACTACATAAGTCTATGATATAAGCTGAGTCATATAGTCGGGAGTGTACTGAATCTGGAGCTGGAAGACCCAGGTTCAAATCTCAGCTTTGTTACTTGCCACGTGTATGCTCTTGGGAAGGTCGCTTCCCTTGGCTTCCATTTCCTCTTTTGTAAAACGACAGGGTTGGACTAAATAATCTCTAAAATCCCCTCCAGCTCTATTGACCCCCAAGAATGCTAGCAATGACCAATAGATAGACGACTTCTTTGATGTGAGCACTCCCTCTACTGGCACAGGTGCCTTCATGTCCTGTAGGATTTGCCTTATTTCTCATAAATTCTCCCCACAAGACCTCTCCTGTGTGCTGCAGATCTGCATCTTTTAGCCTTTGAACTGGCTGGTCTGTTCCCTATGCCTGGAATGCACTCCCTTCCACCTCCACCTTTTAGAATCTCTGGTTTCCAACAAAACCCAGCTCAAACACCACCTTCTATAAGAAGGTTTTCCTGATTGCCCCCACCCCAGCTACGAGTGCTCACCCCTCCAAATGTGCCTGTTAGTTCTTGTTATAGAGTATACACACATACACACACACACACACGTATATATGTATATGTGTATGTATATACACACACATATGTATATATGTATGTATGTGTATGTATATATACATACACACATATATACATACATACTATATATAAATATATACATTTATCTATACATATATTAGACAAAGAAATAGAGAGCAAAAGATAAAAAGTGAAATAGAGATATACAGAGATAGATGATAAAGATATAGATGATGAAGAAAGATATAGATGAAAGATAAGAGACAGATAATAGATAAAGTTAGATGGATAGATGGATAGACAGACAGACAGTCTACCTCTAGAGAAGTCAAGTTCTTTGTGGGCAGGGTGTGTTTCATTTTTGCCTGTGTGTTCCCTAAACTTAGCATGGTGCCTAGCACATAGCAGGCATTTAACAAATGCTTACTGATCGACTTAAATATTTGGTGGACATCAAAGCAATAATTAGCCAATGTTATCCCACATTCTCCCTACATGACTAGGCCACTTCTTTTTTTTCAGTTATATATGCCAATTCCTTCCTTATTGGCAAGCTATATTTTTAATCAGTAAAAAATAGCGTCAATGAGTTAAGCAAACAAACAAACAAACAAAAAAGACAAGCCTCTGTTTCTGGTTTTGTTATTTTTATTTTTGAACTTTTTCACGTAGTTCGATGTGTGACCGAGCGTAGGCAAGCCAGGCAGCACTGAGGCTGCAACTTGCACAGGTGTGAAATAAGGGATGCTTTCGAATATTATTTTTAAAATAGGTACTCTAATTTTCTTTTTAAAACATTTTTGATGATCTTTTGTTTTTATATCACTTTGTTTTTATAACCTCCTTTTCTTTCAGAGAGCCATTACTTATAATAAAGAATATAAAGAAGTTTTAAAAAGTGAATTTAATTGGAATAACTATCAGCTAAGTCCAACATTATATAGGGTGTCTCAAATCTTAGTGTAGTTTTTAGCTTTAATAGTCTAAAGCTTAAAAATTTTGTGAAAAAAATATAAAAATTTAAAACCAAGACTTTTGGGGCACCCTGTTATTAATATTCCACATCTATAGTCTGATACTTCCATAAAGAGGAGGACATGTAAAGGCTTATATTTTTAGTGCCAGAAAACTCCACTTTTCAGAAATATAGGTACCTATGTTTTGATAAGTCACATAATATGTATTATAGTGAAAGCTCAGAGTCTCTGGCACACAAGCAAGTACCCAGTGGATACAATTTTTTTTTTTTAGGCAATTGTGGTTAAGTGACTTGGCCAGGGTCACACAGCTAGTAAGTGTCAAGTGTTTGGTCTGAGGCTGGATTTGAACTCAGGTCCTCCTGACTTTAGGGCTGGTGCTCTGTCCACTGTGCCACCTAGCTGCCCTGGATACAATTTTCAATGTTCAAACACAGAGGGTCACAATTTTCAAAGTTAGGTACTGCCATGAACATGCAAATGACTTATTCTGTCTTCACAGACAGTCTGTCTCCTCTGATGATTCTTAAATTTTGCTATTAAATAATACATAGCAATATTCAATACATAGCAAAATTCAAGAATCATCAGAGGAGACAGATTTCTTGTTTAACTTTGATCTTTAAAGATTTGGGAGTGACAGGTTCTTTTTAAATACTTAGCATAATTTCTGTTTCCTTCAAGTCTAGAATTGCATTACTCTTTTGGGTAGAGTGATACACTTCGAGTGGGAAAGACCTTGGCTAAAATCCCTTTTCTGACACTTAATAGCAAAGTTACTTAAGTGACCTTGGGTAGGTCATGTAAACTCGAGCCTTTCCTTGTTCATCTCTAAGATAAGGATGGTGACACATCTAGTACCTGCTTCATAGGACTATTGTGAGATTCGATGAGACAATGTGGATAAAACACTTCATCAATTTCAAAGTGATACATACATTTCATTTGTTATTACTATTTCTTCTTTTCATCTATAATCTGCAGATGAAAGGCAGGGATAGATGATGGGTGGGCAGATGTCATCTATATATCTTTCTTTTTCTATCTATAATCTGTCCATCTATCTATCTACGTACCTATCTGCCTGCCTACCTACCTACCTACCTACCTATCTACCACTACCATCATCAGAGTTTTAATCTCAGGAACTTCCTTAGGGTTTAATCTACCCATTGAAGGGAAGGCTTAGGTATAGACTTTCTAGCTCCTTTTCCATATTCTCTCTATTTAATTACTTTTCCCCTGCTTTCCTTTTTCTTTGCATGTCTCCTCTTATACTTAACTCAGTGTTTCTGTATTCCATAACAAACAGATTCTCTTCTAAGTTCTTAGCTCAGAATCTTGGCACATTGAATGCCAACTATATTCATTTCTCCAGATGAAACAGTTGAATGGCTCAAAGTAGAAGTTATTTTACAGGTGAGTGGAAGGATGGCACCATCTACTTCCTACACTGTGTTATCACTTAGCCTGAATTCTAGTTCCTACCTCATATATCAGTTACATTGGGGTTGTATTTATGGTATTGCCACACAGTGGCACTGTTGCTCCTGGAAGACAACAGCTTTCCATAGCCAACTGACTGATTTGAGGCTGCTGGAAAAATTTCCAGAATCTAGGGTAGGGTAATCGATTTTGCATTTCTTTTAAATCATTGGAACTGCGAACACTACTGAACTTCTTGGTTATAGAGATATCGATCTGAAATCTGTTGGAAGTCAAACCATAGGAATTTCTAGAGGTGAGTGATAAAATTGGAGAGGAGGGAGCTTTGGTTACACCTAAAGTTTCTTGTGAAGGTTTTTAAAAAGTGTCACTGACCTTTCAGTATTCCTAGAGAAAATTAACATATTCATTGCTGAGATCTACCTTTTATCGAGAGGTAGAAGGTGGGGGGGGGAGCAGTGATAAATTCCTTACTAAATTCCTTTTTGTTTTTCAACCATTTTTAGTCATGTCCAACTCTTTGTGACCCCATTTGGAGTTTTCATGGCAAAGATACCAGAGGGGTTTGCCATTTGCTTCTTCAGCTCATTTTACAGATGAGGAAACTGAGGCAAACAGGATTAAATGACTTGCTTAGGGTCACACAACTCTTAAGTGTCTGAGGCTACATTTGAATTCAGGAAGACAAATCTTCCTGATTCTAAACCCAATGATCAATCCACTTCAGCACCTAGCTGCCTGAATTCCTATCCATCCTTTAAAGATTGACTGTCCTTCAATCAACTGTCCTTCCTTCCATGAAGCCTTCTCTGCATCTCATGTTTGTAAGAGTTTCCTCCCTTTGAAGTTACATAATACTCTGCTTTGCACCTTTCTTGTAAAAATAATAGGCCAGGCTCAACTCTAACTGGCCTAGTGGTTCAAGCTCCAGAGTAGAATGAAATGAGATATATCTAACATTTAACAAAAAATGTTTACTTAACAATAGCATAGAAAGGAAGCAAATATATAAGATCGATTCAGTTGTCCTCTGAATTTGATATGGCGGCTTACTTTGTGAGAAGCATTGTGAGAAGGCGCCTATTCATTCACTGGGCTTTTATATTTAGGTGACCAGGAAATTATAACAACAGTTTCAACCCTGATTGATTCCCTTGGATCAACTAAGTTTCAAGGACAGTTTTATTGGCTTTTAAGGAAAAGCTAGCCTCACCTATATGGCAGGGTCCTAGATGTTAATCCTATTATTCCATATCTTGGGGGCAAAGTCCTAAAGGTCTTCTAGAGAACATTCTGCCACTTAAATGACCCTAGGACTGTTACTAGATGAGCCTGGCATTGGGGAAATGAGAAGTCTGACATGGACAATGATGAAGGAGGAGCTTAGTTTGGGTAAAATAAAAGCAAAAATAGAAATTTCCTCTGCCTCCCAAAAAAGCTAAGAAGCAATGTAATTATTTCTTGAAGAAGTGATTGAATCTAGTAACTGCTGCTGCTCTTTTCCCAAAAGCTACTAAGGGCACTGCCTCTGTGATACCCACTGCTAGTGCCCACAGACCAGGGTGTCATTGCTCCTGGATGGTCTACCATATTGATGGCCACATAGAATGGTTCACACAACTCAACCAAGCAAACATTTCATCAATGAACATTTATTAAGTGTCTACTGTATGCCTGGGATTGTGTTAAACTCTAGGGATAGAGGCAAAAGATAGTCTCTACCCTCAAGGAGCTTACAATTTAAAAAATATAACAACTTCAAAGGTTCACACCAGGGCTTGGTAGCCAAATAGGGTTTCATTGATTTTTGATGAAAAAACTAGCCTAGTCTACATGTGAGGGACTTATTAGATGCTGATCCTACAACATTTCTATGCATTTTTTGCTTAAAATAAAAATGTCTTTCATTGATATCTTTCTAGACCAATGCTGGTCCTTCTTCTTAATCTAGTTATTTTCATTTATATTTGTAATCTACATGTGACACTGGGAATCTAGACAGACAAATTTATGAACCATCCACTGAACCAGTGAACCTAATGGACATGCTCGTAAGACTTGCTACCCTCCTTTTGGTGGAGTTTCCCTAGAAGATTCCCTAGAAGCGCACTCCCTTTGGATGTGCAGTTCACCCTTTCCAAACACCTCATTCCCTCTTTCTTTGGGTTTGTGTGGCTTGCCTTTTAAAGGCTGGTGAGGCAAATGAAAACAGCCAGAAAACAGAAATGAAAAGTAATCAAAAGTCTAGCTTTTGCTCCTTTGTAGGCAGATATTTTTTATCAGCTTATGATTTTATTTCTAGAGGTATATGGATTTCAGATTTAAGCTCGTACAATAATTAATACGACAATTGTACAATAATAAATATTTTCAAGCTTGTACAGTCCAATGCCAACTTCTCCTCATTGCCCAATTGTTCTAAATTAGCTCCAAGCCTCCAAATTAGCTTTAGCTGACCACATAGTCTCCTAGGGATCAGGTTTTTTCCAGAAATTAGCAATCTACCTTCCCTTATTTTCTTATCTTTAAATCTGAATAATAAGCAAACTATGGGAAACATCTCCAATTATATTGGCTAACATCTTTAAAAATGTAAAATACAGAGTAAAACAATAACAGAAGAAAAGGAAACATGTAGAAGTTTCTAAACCACCTGGCTGCCTTCTGAAGTCTCCAAGCAAAGTTCAATAGAAGCAAGGGGCCACTTTCCCTCTCTGTGGAGGAAGTGAGGGGAACTCAGTAGCCACAGAGGGTGATCTACTTCATCTCCTTTCCAGTCTCACATGGTTTCCCCAGGAAGGATGTGATGACCTTCTCATATCTCCTTGCTTGGAATCCTTTCATATTTTATACTCCCAGACCCTTTCTCTGAGCACTGGGCTTGTAGTCAGGAAGACATGAGTTAAAATCTAGCCTCAGACACCAGTTGTGTGACCCTGGGCAAGTCATTCAACTTCTGTTTGCCTCTGTTTCCTCATCTGTAAAGTAGGGATAATAATAGCACCTGCCTATCAGGGTTGTTGTGAGGATCAAATGACATAATTGCAAAAACCTTACCACGGAGCCTAGTTCATAGTAGACACTATACAAATGTTAGCTATTATTATTATTATTATTACTATCACTATGATGATTATTCCCATGGTAGTGATCAGTGGTACTCTGGGTAGTCCATCCTAGATGAAATCTGAAACCTTTTTGGAGTTTAAGGAATCCTGTCTTCAGAGAAGACTGTCCTACTTGCACACATTCTCTGCCTGTTACCTCCCTCTCTTTGTTTCAAGTATACATTATTGAAGCATTGCTCATTGTTCTTCTTGATCTACATTTTTTAATTACTCATATTCTTCATTTCTTATGCCGTGATAATTTTATCTTATATTCTTATACCACAATTTGTTTAGCTATTCCATAGATAGATTGGCCCTTACTTTTTTTCTAGTTGTTTTTTTTTTTCAAACCACCACATCAAAATACTACTCTGTATATTTTGGCATGTATGGAACTTTTCTTTTTTTCTACCTGTCTAGTTGTGGGATTGCTGGCTCAAAAGATATGAACAGTTTAGTGCCCTTTCTCACATGATTCGAAACTGTTTTCCAGATCACATGGATCCATCCACAGCTCTGCAACAATATATTAGTGTACCAAGTTGCCCATAGCTTCTCTAACACTATTTCTGTCTTTTATCATATTTGTCTATTTGACAGGAGTGAAACCTAAGAGTTGTAATTTGTATCTCTTATTAATAGTGACTTGGACCAGTTTTTTTCATATGGTTGTTGATGGTTCAAAATGATCCTCTAAAAAGTTTGTTCATATCCTTTGGCCATCTATTGATTGAGAAATGGCTTATAAATTTTGCTAATTTATAAATAATAAATAAATTGTATAAATTGCATCATTTTCTATGACACTTGGACAAGAGACTTATACTCAAGTTATGCAATATATAAGTTTCTTCTCCCCTCAACGGTTTCTTTATTTATATAGGGTGAGGCAATTGGGGTTAAGTGACTTGCCCGGGGTCACAAAGCTAGTGTCAAGTGTCTGAGGCCGCATTGGAACTCAGGTCCTCCTGACTCCAGGGCCGGTGCTCTATCCACTGTGTCACCCAGCTGTCCCTAACAACAACAGTTTATTTTCTTACTCTTTTCTCAGTTCTGCTTATGATAACACTTCTTAGTTTTATATAATCAAATTGTCTACTCTGTCTTTAGTTTTCCTTTTGCCAATTATTTGATTATAGATTCTCTTGCATATTACAGATCTGCAAGGTACTCCTTCCCATATTACTTTAACTTTTTTATGCTGTGATTTTTTAAACTTAGAGCATTTGTCCACTTGGAATGCATTAACAAAATAGATAAAAATACAACAGGATATGCATAATATTAATATGTAGTTTTCTAAGCCAATATGTGGCTTATAGGAATCTTTATGTAGGGTTTGGGGACTTCTGTTTCTTTTTAACACCATTGGTCTACACATTCAAATAAGATCTTTTCCAAACAGGAAAAAATAACTAACAATAGGGTGCATTCAGTTTTCTAGAAATCAGAGTTGGAGAGCAGAAAAATATAGCCTATATTGATACAATACATTATAAGTACAGAATCACATTCTGTCCAAAGGCATAGTCCAGGACTTTCACTGTTTCTACATCCTTGCTGGGCTTTATGTTTAGCACATTCTGTCTGTTGCTTCACATGGAGGTGTGTATGCTCTGATTCACAGGTGGTAGAATTTTGCTACAGACTCCTTCCCTTACCCATCCTCACTTTTTCTGATACCATTACAACCCCCAACCATGGGAATTATTTATTGACCTTCCTTTAAAACAAGGAAAAACAAGAACAAACATCTTGATATTTATCTTTATGTGCCAGCTCTGTGTTGTTTCCTTGGCCTCCACTGCAACAGATTATAAAATGGGCAGTCCAAGATCACATCAACTCTGTGGACAGTCATATCTCACTTCCTGTCACTCACTAGCTATGCGACCATGGGCAAGTCCATTAACTTCTCTGGCCTGTAGTTTCCTCATCTGCAAATGAAGGCATTGGGATAGATGTGTAGTCACTTCTAGCTTTAAATCTATGATTCTCTGATGTATATTGAATTTCTAATTTACTAAAAACCCCCAGATCTTTTTTTTCCCAAATAAACTCCTGTCTAACCATGTCTCCTTCATCTTATGAAGTTGATTGTTTTTAATCTACCTTTTAGGCCTGCTAATATATTGACCTAATCCCTAATCACACCTTATTTTTTTTTTGCTGTGTTTCACCTGACTGTTTGTGAAATGCATCCTTTCAGCAGGTGACTTTCTTCATTTGTTGGGATTCAAGGATGGAAGAAAAAAAAAGGAAAAAAAGATGAAGTGAGGTTAAAAGGAATAATCCCAGTGCATAACACACTGATTTTGAGCTATTTCAAAAGCAGGATGGTTGGAGACATCCTATCTCAGCCTCAGATCTTAGTTCTGGATAGTCCACTGATCCTTCAGCAGCTTTATCATTGAAGGTGACTTCCTGTTATTGGACTCCGCTTTCTTCAAATTATGACAGAATTATCTACAGAAAACACATTTCATTCCTGATCTAATTCCTTCCCAATCTCCTGTGACCTCTGGGGAAATCCTACCCCTCTGCTTCTAAGTCAATGGTTAAAAAGTTTCCTTCAAAATTAGGTACCAGCATCAACAGGTGATGTCATATTCTCCAAAGACTTCACTTTCAGGCTCAGCAAAACAAGGACAGGTGGTCTGTGCCCATGGACCTAACTTTGCATCCTTCTGCAGTGTAACTAAAGTGATTGGAGGAGGGGAAGTAGAGAGAGGTAGAAGGAGAATAGGTAAGGCAGTGGAAATGCAGATCTGAGGATTCCAAGAGGGAGTATACTAGTAAATGTTTAACAACTCACTAGGGGAAGGAGGAGGAAAATGAGGAGGAGAGGCAGGATGAATGCATTGCATACTTATAAGTTTAATCTGCATTATTAACATTTTCTACCACTTTCTTGAGTTTAGACAATCAACAGAACAATAAACCAATCCTTCTGCTTCAGTTTCCTCATCTATAAAAATGGAGATGATACCTCCCAGGGTTGTTGTGAGGATCAAATGAGATATTAATTGCAAAGTGCTCAGCACAGTGCCTGGTACAGAGTAAACACCATGTGAATGTCACCTATCATTAACATTATTATTAGATAATGTAAATAAATCAATTCTCTAATCTTAAAACACTAGATGTTGTTGTCCAGTAATCTTTCAGTTGTGTCCAACTCTTCATGACCCCATTCGAGTTTTTCTTGGCAAAGATCCTGGAGTGGTTTGCCATTTCCTTCTCTGGCTCATTTTATTGATGAGGAAACTGAGGCAAACAGGGTTAAGTGAGTTGCCCAGGGTCACACAGCTAGTCTGAGGCCAGATTTGAACTCAGGAAGATGAGTATTCCTGACTCAAAGCCTGGGACTCTATCCACTATGCCAGTTAGTGCCACAAAGCACTAGATATGTGTCAGTTATTATATCCTTGATTGTAAAATGAAAGAGTTGAATCTCTAACATCTCTATTAACTCTAACATGCTGTAGTTCAAGTGGAATACTAGGTCCATGAAAGTACTTATTCAACCACTGACTAGGGTCTTAGTTCTTCACATATTCTTATTATATAATTATAATTATAGGTTCTTACTACATAATTATAATTAATAGACAAATATTCTTTGGAACAGATCCAACAACCCAGATGGACCACCTGGGATCTTTGTTGTTTGTTTGCCTCTGTGCATAGTATCATCATTTCTTAATCCTGGGGCTATGTAAATTCAATTAAGGCACATTAAAATGTTAAGAGTAGAAAACCCATTTCTTTGACTACCAGTCTTACAGCTCTTCAGCTAGTTTAGTTCTATTTTCCTTCTACAGTTGAAGGTATCTGAATCATAGGGACTTACAAAGAAAAGGAAACACACCCTTCTTCTCCCTATATTAGAACTGGGGGCAAGGTAAGTCAGTAGAAAAAGATTGATTTCTTTGCTTCCTAATAGACATTGATTTTTTAGGAAGAACTCCCTGTCTTAGTGTGATCCAGGGCTCAGATGGAATAATAATACAACTGAGGACTAAAAAATCATATCAGTAAGATATGTACCATAAGACAGAGTGTATAGAGTGTCCCAAAAGTTTTAGTTCAGTTTAAAGCTATATATTAGGGAGCTTAGGGTTTAGAGCCTACCCTTCAATCAACATTCCAGGCAAACTGGCCGATAGATAGATAGATGGATAGATAGATAGAGGATTTGTTAATTACTTACTATGTGCCAGCCGCTGTGCTAAATGCTAAGGATCCAACAAATATTAAGATAGTCCTTATCTTCAAGGGATTTGCTCCCTCCTCATCCTCCAAGGTAGCACAGTGAGGACACTGCCTGACTTGGAGGCCTGGGCACCAGCAAGATGATAATAGCTCACCCATAAGAAACCAGGGACCCCAGGGTAGAGTCCAAGTTATCTGAGGAATAGGAAGTGAGGATGGTGGCATACTGAGATGATGTCCACATGGCACTATCTCCCACATTCTTGCCTTTGCCCAGGCTATGCCCTTGCCCGTGCCTGGAATGAACTCACTCCTTACTTATATCTCCAAGAATCCCTGCCCTTTCTTCAAGACTCAGTGGTCAAGCCACTGATCCCTCAAGCTGTTAGTACTGTCTCCTATCTCAAATGACCAGGTATATGCTTTTCTGTTGACATGTTGTATCTCTCCAGCATAAGATAAGCTATTTGGGGACAAATTTAACTCTGCCTTTGTGTCTACAGTGTCTTCCACATAGTAGGTACTTTTGGAATGGATCAAATTGGGTCACAGAAAATATGTTGCTGTTATCAACTATAAATCCCTGTGTATTTCCACTTCAAAAAAAAAAAACCCTAATACATGATAGAACAGTAGAACAAAAAAAAATCAGAATGAAAATACTTTACCACACTTTAATTAAACATGAAATACACAAATCTCGATATTCAAAACTGCTAAATAGAGTCAGTAGGGTGGAGTCATTCATTTAATAAAATGGTTCACCATAAGATCCCTTGACGAGGTAAGTTGCAGTGATGAATTGAAACAGATTCAGTCTGGAAAAATATTTACATACAACTTTTTCAGGAGGCTGTTACATATGGTGAAATGTCATTTATTATTTTGTTATCTACTAATAGGTAAAGTGTAATCCACATGATTCTAAGAGTCAAAAACCTGGATTCTTGTTATGCCTCTGCTTTGGACTATGACCATGGGCAAAATTCACTTTTGTACCTCATCATGAGAAATGGAAATAATACCTTCCTCCTCCCTCAGCACTGTAGAGATTGAGAAGATAATAGATGAGATTCTCTTTTTGGAACTGTCTAAGATACATGACTTTTGGCTTGTGGGTAAGTTTCTGCATTTATACTTAATTACCCAACTGCCTTGTTACTTCTATCTTCTCCATCAATGAGAACAATCTTCGAAGTGTACAAAGTAGAACAAAGACACAGATAAGAGAGAATTGAAGGCAAAAGTAAGAAATGAGATTGTAACAGCCCATCTTGTTCCTATGAATGAATTGAAGTCTGTAAGACTAGAGGATTTATATCCTAGTGTACTAAAAGAACTTGTTGAAATGATCAAAGAATCACTGTTGAGAAATCATATTGATAAAGAGAGGGGTTCAGAAAATTGCAGATGGGAAACTATTGAGTCAATTTTCTAAAAGGAGAAAATAGATAATTCTAAAAACTACAGAACTATTAGCATGATGTCCATCTCCAGCAAAATTCTAGAACAGGTTATTAAACAGATGGTCTCTGAGCATGACATGAAAGTGATAATTTCTAGGAGCCAGCCTCAGCTGCTGTCCAACAATGGAAGAGGGAACCTTGTGGAGTAAATAGTAAGCTTCCTGTCACTACAATTATAGAATCATGGTATTTTAGAGCTGGGAATGATCTGAGTGACCATATAGTCCAACTCATACCTAAAAATAATTCCAATTAGAGTAAATTTGACAAGTAGTTATCTAGTCTTTGTTAGAAGACTTCCAATAAAGGTGGGGATAGCCTATTCAATTTTGGACATCTTTAACTGTTATGGAGTTTTTTTCTGACATCAAGTCTAATTGTCCCTTATCATTATTACTACTATCATCATCATCATCATCATCATCATCATCATCATTATTGGCTAGCTTTTACTTAATGCTCTTGGTTTTGCTCTCTGGGGCCAAAGAGAACAAGTTATAGAATCACAGAATTTGACAGTTAGAAAGTACCTTCTCTCTATTCTAAATTATACATGAAAGGATTCCCTAGTATATTTTACTTGACAGGTTACTACTCAATTTAATTCTTGAGAGTTGCATATCTCTCCTGGGCTGATTTCTCTTGTAGAAGTTTAGCCTTCAGCTATCTACCCAAAATACGTTTCCCTAAAATCTAGAGTATATGTCAGACTAGCTTTTCTCTCCTCTATTATGAAATCTAGGAGGGAATGTTAATGTTCACCACCACTCAAGATTTGCCTCATTTCCACCCTAGCAACCAATAACTCCTTTATAGTAAGAATCAGGTCAAAAATATATTCTCCCTTTATTGATCTCTCCTACAGCCTCTATCTGCACCCACCCCCAACCTTGAAGATACATGTTTTGGGGGGGAAATGTTCTGTTGGCTGAGATGGAAATTCTTTAGTCTGTTATGATTTATGGATTAAAAAGGAATTATGTCTTAGAAAGACAGCCTATCTCATTAGAGGTAGGACATGCACAGTGGTAAGGTGAGGTCAGAGAAGATCCTTGGTGAAGTATTCAAGAGATGACAGGTAAGAGTGAGTGATCAAGAGAAAGTTTCAACAGAATTAAGACTAGAGCAGGAGACTAGAAAATAGGAGACTAGAGACTAGGTGGAGAACATTACCATTCCCTCCTAAAGTTCATAATGAGAGAAAAGCTAGTCTGACATATAGGAGCAAGGTGTGGAGGTGGAGGTTGGCAGTGAGCTGTCACTAAGAATTCTATTGTAGCTGCCTCTGCCTCTCACCAATAATGAAGGAGTCAGAGATTCCATGGAGAGACTGAGTGCTGACATTTGCCTACCTTTTGCTTCTACTTTCTCCTACAAGGAGAGCAATTTGCTAAATCCAAAGCATATTTGTTCTTTAACATTTGTTTACATTTCTGTTTAATTAGTACAGAATGCTGGCTTAAGATGTAGTGTGATTGATCATAGGGCTTTTGATTTTTGTACTTCATAACCATGAATGGAAAGTTAGAGTGGAGGGCAGTGCTCTCTGTTGGAAATTGTTGGGATATCTTCTACCAACCCCATCTGGAGCTCTGGAGAGAAAATTCTATTGATTTTATATTTTAAAAAATTTCCAATGTAGGGGAAGAGAATAAATCTAGTTCCTTGTTTCCTACTCAAAACACTAATTCAATAGCAGTTATTGCTTGGTGGATTACAGCCTCAGGTATCATTACTTTCTCCATTGTTTTTCCTCCATGCAAGCTCACATATTCTTTCCTCTGTGAGGTGGAACCCAGAAAGAGCTTAGATGACAAGGTAGAAGGTAACATTAGGTAGGAGAAAAATGGAGTGACTGAAAAGTCACTGGTGACACACATATTCCAAAGGGTAGAGACCAGAGAAGAGTGAGAATTTCACTCCTCATGAAGGTGCCACCTGAATATTTTGGCATATACTTAGTATATTTTTGGTATATACTTGGTAATGATCGGCTGAGTGAAAAGATTGAACAGTTTAGTACATTGTCCCACATAATTCCAAACTGGTTTTCAAAAGAATTGGAAAAATTCACAACACCATAATAGTACACTAGTATAACTGTTTGCCAATGACCTTTCTGTCTTTCATCCATTTTGCCAATTTTGTGGGTGTGAGGTTAAATCTAAGAATTGTTGTAGTTCACATTTCTTTTATTCTTAGCAGTTTTAGGACATTTTTCATATAGTTTTTGGAGGTACAGAAACTTTTCTTTTGAAAATAGTTTGTTCATAACTGGTGACCATTTTCTATTGGAGAATGGATCTTAGTCTTATTAAATTCCCTAAATATGAGAGACAACAGACTTTACATAAGATATTGATACAGTTTGCTTTTTTCCACCCATCAGTTCCTATTCTTACTCTAGTTATATTGTCTTTGGTCATGGAAAAAGCTATTTAACTTAGTGATACCCATACTAGGACTATATACCAAAGAGATCGAAGAAAAAAGGACTCATATGACAAAATATTTATAGCACTTCTTTTTGCAGTGGCAAAGAATTAGAAACTGAGGGGGTGATCATCAATTGGAAATGACTGAACAAGTTATGGTATGTGAATGTAATGAAATTCTACTATGCTATAAGAAATGAAAGAACTGATTTCAGAGAAACCTGGGAAGACTTGTAGGAACTGATGCAGAGTAAAGTGAGCAGACCCAAAAGAACAATGTATACAATAATGACAATATGATAAAGACAATCAACTTTGACAGACTTAGGAACTCTGATCATTACAATTACCAATCACATTCTAGGTAAGGAGACAAAATATTCCTTACATAGGGGAAAACAAGGTGTAGTGGATAAAAAGCTGGTCTCTTCCATGGAAGAAGCTAAGATCAACAGGTGACATAATATAGGAGAAGAAGGTCCAGGGCAAAACCTTGGGGCACACTTGTGGTTAGGTTATGGGAGGGTAATGAACCAACACTTGGATAGGGGGAGGCCAGGAGAGACTGTTGTCACTTCTGAAGCCAAAGGAAAAGGAAATAATCCAGGAGGAAGGTTTGGGAACAGTGCTGAAAACTCTTCAGAGGTCAAGGAAGGGGAAGACTGAGGAAAGGCTATTGGATTTAGCAGCTAAAAGATCACTGATGATCTCTGTGGAAAGTGCTTCTGGAGGGTCATATTCAAGTTGGTGAAGGAATGAGAAAAGCCACAAATGTATTGATATACATTTTTTGTCTGCCTACACAGACTTTTAGTCATTCCTTGGGGTCATTTCCTGTCTTTTAAAAGATTGTAATCATATTTTTATTGATATAGTAGAATACAAACTCCTTGAGAGCAGGGATTATTTTGTTCTTTGTATTGATATCCCAATTCTTAGCACGCTACTTGGCACACTGTAAGGACTTAATAAATACTTGTTGATTGGTTGAATAACTGACTGATTTTGGCAGCAAGAGAACTCAACAGATGTCTGAATAATTCAATTATCCCATCATTATTATGCTATGCTTCTGTACTAGGCTTGTGGTCTGCTTCTCAAATTCCTCAGTTATTTCCTCTTTCTGTCCAGGTGGCCAATAGTCTATGTTGATGAAAAGATCACTTCTGTGTCTTCTTCTGCTGATTTTCACCCAAATGCTCTCCACTGTGCTTCCTCCTTCTGGTTCTGGAATTTTTTCACATGAACATACCTTCTTAATATGTTTAACTACCAGGTAAGGAGTCCTATGCTAAACTTGATAGATTGATCATGACCCTCTGGAGCAGAACAGCTGAGTCAATGACGTGCTATCTACGGTTACAAGAGAATCAGCAAACCTCTGTCCCTCAGCTCTGTCTCTCTCTACTGGGGAGCACTACTCATCTGGAGTGGGTGGATTCATGGATCTACTCAATCAAATTTGTTATCCCACTTCTTTTTGACATACTATGCTTTTAACAAATGCTAGCCCCATGACCTTTTCATATTAGAGGTAGTTATCCTACAGGGTAGCTAGGTGGTGCAATGGATAGAATGCTGGGGCTTGGAATCAGGAAGACCCTTCATGAGTTCAAATCTGGCCTCAAACACTTACTAGCTGTGTGATCCTGGGCAAGTCACTTAACCCTGTTTGCCTTAGTTCCTCATCTGTAAAAAATCAGCTGGAGAAGGAAATGGCAAACCACTCCAGTAGCTTTGCTAAGAAAACTCCAAAATTGCTCATAAAGAGTCAGATATGACTGAAATGACTCAACAGCCAACAACAAAATCCTAAGGAGTAGACATACATATGGGTAAACTGTGTGCAGTATTTTTTTTCACTCTTACCAAAGAATCATTATGTAACAACCAAAGAGAAAAATGAGTAATACACTTTATAAACTTCTGTTGTTGCCACCTTTAGCCTTAATTCCCACTATGCCAATCACAGGGTAGTGGAAAAGCAGAGTGAGAGCGAGGGAGCATTACATTTATAATGCTATCTCCACCCCCACCATATTTTTACCTATCCTGCTTTTTAAGAAAATTAAAATGTACCCATCCAGAGTCAAATCCAGTGATGGGTTTTATCCAACCAATACTCAGGGATGCCAGTTAACTCCTTGAGTTAATGCTTATAGCTACTCTTGTTTCTTATCTAAACTTGTGTATTTGTTTAGGGGCATTTGAGTTGATGGTAGTTTTCTTCATACTCATCCTTTTTTCATTTAAAGTTCTGCTGACTTGATTTTCAAGATCCCTCATGACTACATTCTTATGGACCTTTGTAAAATCCACTCCCTCGCTGGGTCAAGAGTCTATCATCCTTATATGTTAGGGCATGGTCTGGAGACCAAAGTACTAAAGTGTATTCTTAAATATCACCTTCTAAGCCAGATGTCCAATTACCAAATTAATTTCTTCCTTCTGCATCCTTTGCTTTCAATAGGCAGCAGTGAAAAAAGCAACAACATGTGTCCCCATGGTCTTTAGTTCCTTGCTCAATACTATGTAATCTTGGGCAATGTTTTTTTAGGTTCCTTATCACGGTTTCATTTGTGTCCCCATGAATCACCAGAAATGGGTAGTAGCCATCTAAAACTGACAACAGAGGCTGGGTGATTGTTCACAGTATCGAGGATACTGCAAAAAGGATTTCTGGATTGGGGGAAGTTGGATCGGATAATATGGTCTCCTCCAACTCTTGATTCTGTGATTTTATGTATTTAATGTACATAATTTACCTATTCTTGTGTAATTCTGAATAAACTATGATGCAAGAGGCATAAACTATGATGTCCCCTTTCACTTTGTTTTGCCTCCCCAGCCAGACTGTCAGGACATCAATAGATTTTTGATAATGATGATGATATAAAGCTCAAGATTTTAAAAATGATAACAATAATCTACCTGTATGTGCACACACTTTGTTTATGGGCCCATGGACCTTGGATACAGAAATGTACAAATACCCCAGGCACATATAACAGTTATGGATGAAGGGAAAGTGAAAATTTCCAGGTACAAAAAGTGATCGCCATAGGAAAAATGAGGTTTTCGCATATAGGACAAACCTGACAGCTGCTGGATACAACTGCCATAACCCCATGCCATAGTCCCTTGATGAACATTTGCAAAATGCAATAGCCTTGACCACATAGTAGCACACATGCCTTTCTATTCCCTGGCCACCCACAGCCACAGAGCTCTGTCAATCTCTGCAGTGATTTTCACAGCAATAAACACTTCAGCCTCTTGCAATAAATTGCTTAGTTGATGTTTTGCTAAATAACATCTTCCCACTTTCCACTTTGTCAGTCAATAGCTTTTCCTCTGGGTCCTGTGATAAAAACCTCAAAAAAAAAAAAAAAAACCCTGCCTCTACCCTTTAACTTCCTCTCCATTTATTTTATCTGATCTTCTGAATTAACAGAATGTCCCCAGCTGTCAATTTATCTTATAAATAAATTAAATGAGCAAATAGAGGTAAAGGGCATTATGGTGTAGTGGATACAGGTCCTGTCCCATACTGATCACATACTGGCCATGTGATCCTCACAAGTCACTTAACCTCACAATTCCTCTGGTAGCTTTAACAGTATAAGTTGAAGAACAAATGTGAATCTTCACTGGTTAAGGGAGTTTCCTCATTGAGTATGCTCTAATGAAATCTAAGGTCCAAACCATAAATGTGTGTCTATGTGTGTGTGTATACACACATGCATATGTGCATGTATGTTTACATGTGTGTACATACTCATGGGTGTATGTTTACATATGTTTATACTTATGTCTATACACGTTTATATTTGTATCTATGCATACGTAAATGTATATAGATGCATACATACACATATACAACTAGCTCATATATATTTCTACATCATATTTTATTACAATTGTTTAACTACATATAATGGCTAACTATTAAGTGCTAGCAATATGTATATACAAAACATTTTTAATGACAACAATACTACAATACACCAATAATTCATTCTTTTCTCTGTGTGGGTATTCCATCAACCTGTGAAGCTTGAAATTCTTAATCTTAGTAGACAGTTATTGTTAGTTGCTGCGGCCAAAAAAAAAAATTGTTTGTTAGCCAACCTCTCAGTGATGGACTTCTCCAAGTTAAGTGAGTGAAATTGTTCTACAGGCAACAAAGATTCAGTTCTTCATTATTTTGTTGTTGTTTAATCATTTCAGTCCTGTCCAACTCTTTGTGACCCCATTTGTGGTTTTCTTGATACAGTTACTGTAGTGATTTGCCATTTCTTTCTCCAACTCATTATATAGATGAGGAGACCAAGGCAAACAGGGTAAAGTAACTTACTCAGGGTCACACAGTTAGTAAGTATCTAGGGCTAGATTTGAACCAGTCTTTCTGACTCCGGACCCAGGTCTCTACCCACTGTGCCATCCAGTTCATAATTTACTCCTATAGCCTTTGAGATCACATGATACCTGGAAAGCCATGATACAGTATAAATGTACCGTTATCCCTTCCACATTGTGGGGGTTAGGAGTGTGGCACCCCCATGATATGGAAGATTCACATAAAATTTTTTGTCCCTCCCTTCATACCAGAGAAGAAATCTGAATTATTATGGTATTAAAAGATAAAATATGCTGATCGTATACAATATAATACATACATTTTATGCATTTCTGAGGTTCTAAACTTTTTTTGTGTTGTCTGCAGCTTCCACAAAACTTCCCCCAAATTCCCATTTAATTTATATCGAAACCACAATGGGAAAAGTCACAGTATAGAAGGGATAACTGTAGTCTCATAGCAGAGAAAGCCCACATTTATTCACTGTTTTCACATTCATAAAGCTCTTTCCTTTCAACAACACTTTCAGATAGATGATGCAAGCATTAATGGCTGATCAGAGAGGCTTATTGTTTTGTTTTGTTTTGTTTTTAAATCCATCAACAAGCATTTATTTATTTATTTTTTCCAAATTTTCACCCCATCTTGCCCCTCCCCCCACCCCAAGATGGCATGCATTCTGAATACCCTTTCCCCTAGTCTGCCTTCCCTTCTATCTTTCCCTCCCTTCTCTTATCCCCTTCCCCTTCTATTTTCCTGTAGGGCAGGACAGATTTCTGTACCCCATTTCTTATATTTCTTATTTCCCAGTTTCATGTGAAAACATTTTTTTAAACATGTGTTTTTAAAACTTTGGGTTCCAAAAGGCAAGCAATTCAATATAGGTCATACATGTGCAGTTATGCAAAACACTTCCATAGTAGACATGCTGTGAAAAACTAACTCTATTTCCCTTAATCCTATCCTGCCCCCCCAATTTATTCTATTCTTTCTTTTGACCCTGTCCCTCCTCAGAAGTATTTGTTTCTGATTACCCCCTTTCTCAATCTTCTCTCCTCTCTATCATCCACCTACTCTCTTGTCCCCCCCCCCATTTTCCTGTAGGGTAAGACAGATTTCCATACCCAATTGAGTGTGTATGTTATTCCCTCCTTAAGTCAAATCCTATGAGAATAAGATTCACTCATTCCCTCTCACCTTCCCCTGTTTCCCCTCCACTGTAAGAGCCTTTTCTTTTCTGTTTTTTGGTGAGATAATTTACCCCATCTTACCTCTCCCTTTCTCTTTCTCCTAGCATAATCCTCTCTCACCCCTTAATTTTATTCTCCAGATCAACTCACTCTATGCCCTCTATCTATCTATCTATCTATCTATCTATCTATCTATCTATCTATCTA
>NW_020954723.1:27008256-27032655 GCF_900497805.2 Vombatus ursinus
CTATCTATCTATCTATCTATCTATCTATCTATCTATCTATCTATCTACATACATATAATTTTTTCCCTCCAACTACCCTAATACTGACAAAGGTCTCATGAGTTACAAATATCATCTTTCCATGCAAGAATGTAAACAGTTCAACCTTAGTAAGTGTCTTATGATTTCTCTTTCCTGTTTACCTCTTCATGTTCCACTTGAGTCTTGTATTTGAAAGTCAAATTTTCTATTCAGCTCTGGTCTTTTCATCAAAGAATGCTTGAAAGTCCTCTATTTCACTGAATGACCATTTTTTCCCCTGAAGGATTATACTCAGTTTTGCTTGGTAGGTGAATCTTGGTTGTAGTCCTATCTCCTTTGCCCTATGGAATATTATATTCCATCACCTGAGATCCCTTAATGTAGAAGCTGCTAAATCTTGTGTTATCCTGATTGTGTTTCCACAATACTTGAATTGTTTCTTTCTGGCTGCTTGTAATATTTTCTCCTTGACCTGGGAACTCTGGAATTTGGCTACAACACTCCTAGGAGTTTTCCTTTGGGGATCTCTTTCAGGAGGTGATTGGTGGATTCTTTTAATTTCTATTTTGCCCTCTGGTTCTAAAATATCAGGGCAGTTTTCCTTGATAATGTCTTGAAAGATGATGTCTAGGCTCTTTTTTTGGATCATGGCTTTCAGATAGTCCAATAATTTTTAAATTCTCTCCCCTGGATCTATTTTCCAGGTCAGTTGTTTTTCCAATGAGATATTTCACATTGTTTTCTAATTTTTCATTCTTCTGGATTAGTGTTACAGTGCCTTGATTTCTCAAATTGTCACTTCCTTCCAATTTCTCCATTCTAATTTTTAAGGAAGTATTTTATTCAGTAATCTTTTGGACTTCCTTTTCCATTTGGCCAATTTTGCTTTTCTTCTCCTCATTGGCTTTTTGGACCTCTTTTGCCATTTGAGTTAGACTATTTTTTAAGGTGTTATTTTCTTCAGTATTTTTTTGGGTCTCCTTTTGCAAGCTATTGACTTGTTTTTCATGATTTTCTTGCATCACTCTCAGTTTTTCCTCTACTTCTCTTGCTTGCTTCTCAAAATCCCTTTTGAGCTCTTCCAAGGCCTGGGACTGATTCATATTTTTCTTGGAGCCTTTGGATGAAGGAGCTTTGGCTTTGTTTTCTTCTTCTGGTTGTATGTTTTGATCTTCTTTGTCACCAAAGTAAGATAATATAGTCTGACTTTTTTTGCACTGCTTACTCATGATCCCGGCCAATTACTTGGGTTTTAAACTCTTTGTTAAGGTAAGAGTCTGCTTCCAATGTGGAGAATGTTCTGTCCCACACTTCAGGGGTTTATACAGCTGTTTTCAGAGATACTTCTAGGGACCTGTAAATTTTCAGTTCTTCCAAGGTGGTATGATAAGGGGCAAGGTGTTTTCTCTCCTCCACCACAATAAGCTCCACCAGGCCAGCGCTCCTCCTCGTCCCAGGACCACCTCTCAGAACTGTGACCCAGATCCAAGCAGGGGCAAAGCAAGAGATCCCTGCAATCCCCCTCGGATCAGCAACTCGATTCTCCCTCAGTCTATGGGCCAGAAGGTCAGGAGGCAACCGCTGCCCTTGGGGTAGCTGAGATCTAGCTTCTACCTCTCACCACAGTCACAGACTTTTCCCACTGACCTTCTAAGTTGTCTTTGGCTTTCATAGGTTGAGAAGTCTGGAAACCACCACAGCTCCCTGCGATTCAGTCCTCTGAGGCCTGCTCCAGGGTCGCTGCAACCTACGCACCCATGCCACACTACGCTCCTCTCCCTGCCTGGCGCGATATACCTTTCCAATCAACCATCCAGGTTGTCTTGGGCTGGAAATTTGTTTCACTCTGTCTTTTTGTGGGTTCTGCTGCTTTAGAATTTGTTTAGAGCCATTTTTATAGGTATTTGGAGGGGTTTGGGGGAGAGCTCAAGCAAGTCACTGCTTTCACTCCGCCATCATGGCTGTGCCCCCCCGAGAAGTTTATTGTTAATAAACCTCTAGGGGACTAGAGGCAACTGTCTAGGGTTATACAGCTAGTAAGTTTTGAAGCTTGGACCCAAATTCACATCTTATGAATCTTCCTGCAACACAATGCTGTAGGTCAAAACCTGGAAAGGTGGCCTCATGTATAAACTAAAAGTAGGAAATAGAAACAAAGGATTGAGGGAAAGTTTGATATCTCCAGGGAATTCTGCTAAAGGGCTTTGGACACTCAGCCTTTCCTTCTCCAAATCATTTGCACTAGAAACAAAAGGATATCAAGGCCAAGAAAACTATGTGGTCACAGGCTCTGTCAATAAGTTCCATCTTACACACATCAGATTAGCAAAGATGCCATTAAAAGAAAACAAATGATAATTACTGGAAGGTCTTTAGGAAGACCAGCACACTAATGCACTGTTGCTGAAGCTATGAATCGATCCAGCCATTCTTCCAAAAGCAATTTTGGAAGTATTCTCCCAAAGTTACTAAACTGGGAATACTCTTTTACTCAATGACACCACTATTAGCCAAATAACCCAAGGGGAAAGAGGGAGATGCCCCATATCTACAAAAATATTTATAGCTGTACTTTTTGTGATAGCAAAAACATGGAAAATAAGGTGGCATCCATCAATTGACAGGTAGGTGCATACTCCATAGTTCTGGGCCTAAAGCCAGGAAGATCTGAGTTCAAATTGCACTTCAGATGCTTACTAGCTGTGTTACCCTGGGACTTAATCCCTATTTGCCTCAGTTCCTTATCTGTAAATATGTGGACACACAAGAGAAGGAAATGGCAAACCATTCCATTATCTTTGCCATGAACACCCCAAATGGGGTCATGAAGAGTTGAATATGACTGAAAAAATATATACATATATGTATATGCACACATATATACATATATATGTATGCGTGTGTGTATTTGCAGGGAAAGAGGATAGCAATGATAGTGCCAAAATAAAAAAATAAGAAAAGAAAAAAAAGCAAAGAGGTTCATTGAAGCAATTTTTAAAATGCCCAGAAGAGAATAGGAAGTTGAGAGGAAGACAAAAACAAGCAAGATGGCTTTGAAATGAATGTTTTTTATTTATTATATATCTATGTGTATATATACATATATATATATAATAAACAAGCTTCATATGAGAGATTCAGTTTCATATGTAGTCCTTATTTTCTGTTCTTCTTCATATGTTGGAATATTAATATTTGTTGGCATTTGTCAAGTTCAGATTAATAAAAATTTAAAAATTGCTAAAGCAGTCAAAAAATAGATGTCTTATTAGATCAATGACTTCTTTGGAGCCCTGTCAACGTCCTCTTTCATAATAATAATCCCCTACATTTGTGTAACCTTTTTAATATACAAAACACTTTCATATGGACAATCTCATTTGATTCTCATGACAACCTTTTTTGGCAGCCACTGACTCAGATTTAGAGAGTCAAGAGCATTTGAGTTTTAATCCTGGCTCTGCCACATCTTATTTGAGTAACCTTAGGAAAGTTACTTGACATTTCTGAGACTCAGTTTCTCACTTTGTAAGAACAGAGGGTTAGAGTAGCTATTCTCTAGGGTGCCTTCCAATTCGAGATCTATGATTCTATGATCCTGACTTTATAGATGAGGAAACAGAGCTCCAGAGCTCCAAGGTTACTTATCCAAATTCACATAGCTATGAAGTTCAGTGAATTGCATGTATGCTTCTGCTGCTTGCTGTGATTACAATGCTAAATGAGTATTCTGCTGATAGATTGATTGTTACATAAAAAGGTGCAATGCATTTGCAATTTTTTGCCTTCTATGATACATCTATAAAATTCTAGATTTGACATGGCGCACAATAGGGGAGAAAGAAAAAAAACAGGCTTATTGATGTAAACCGTGCATTTGTGTATTAGCAAATCCCCACCAGAATGGGGTAAGGGAATGTAAATGTTGGTGGAATAAGTGATGGGGATCAGATGATAGATATGAAGGACTGATTGGGAGGGGTGAGAGGAGAGATACTTAAGGTACAGAGATTGTCAGAAGGGATATGAAACAGAAATTAGACCTATTCTGCTTGAGAGAGGAGAAGCAGGATCAAAGGGGAGACGGTAACATGTAGGCAATTGTTTCAATATAACAATTATTTGGAGCTGTCCCAAAACTGAATGGGCCTGCCTTGCAAGGTAGTGATTTCCCTAGTCACTCGTGCTGTTCAAGCAAAGGCTGGCTGGATGACCACTTGATAGACATACAATAGAGGGTGTTCCTATTCAGGCAACGGCTGGATAAAATAGACTCTGAGATTCCTTTGAACTTCTGGATCCTCTATGTCTACTGGAATAACCCATAAGAGCATTAGAGTCAGAGCTGGAGTTATTAGGGAGAAGGGGGAGACAAGAAAAGCTAGTTAGCACACATTGGTGCTAAGATCTTTGAGATCCCCTAGTTGGGATTCCCAATTCTTGTGGATGTTGTTGTTTAGTCATTTTTCAGTCATTCCAACTCTTTGTGACCCCATTTGGAGCAAAGCTACTGGAGAGGTTTGCCATTTCTTTCTTATGCTCATTTTACAGATGGGGAAACTGAGGCAAACAGGGTTAAGTGACTTGCTCAGGATCACACAGCTAGTAAATGTCTGAGGCTAGATATGAACTCAGGTCTTCTTGATTCCAGGCCTGGTGCTCTATCTACTGCATCACCTAGCTGCCCTGTAGATGTTAAAGTAGCTTCTAATTAAAATGCTTGTAATTATTAACCTGTCCTTTATGGGAATCCAATAATGGGTTATTATTTCAATAAGGCTCTACCTTGATTTTCATGCGAAGGTCTCATTTCTTTCTTTTTCTTTTCCCTCCTCCATTTCATATTGCTCTATTTGAAATATAAAGGAGTTGGAATAGATCACCTCCAAGACCTTGTGTCTCTTCTTCTGACAGCCCTTCCATATTCCATAGCACAATTAAACCTAGCTTTCTCTGGAAAACACCACATATTTTGGTGCCCTAAGGCTTGGCAGCTTGTTCCCTCACACACACAGGGTCAGGAGGAGGAACTGGGATGCTCTTTGTTCCTACTGTTCAGACCCTCTCTTTGACACCATCACTTAGCATCTACTTCTCCTCTAGAGTTTGCTCCATCCTGTTCAGGTCCTTGTTGCTGTTGTCTATGAACCTCTATGAACACTATGAACCTGTCTGTTTAGCTTCCTCTTCTGTAGAATACCTGTAGTACTTAACTCTTGGGTTTTTCATGAGGCTCAAGAGATACACTATAGGTGAAGTACCATATAAATTTGGAAATGGAGGCTCAGGGAATTAAAGAAATGTTCAGGTCCACCTAAATCTTTGCTGGGTGAGTTGGGGCTGAAATCTTCAATGTTTTCAAATATATCACCATAGCACATACACAATATTGGTTTTCGTATCCTAGTAAGAGGCAGCTAGATGGTGCTATAGTGCACAGAGCACTGGGCCTGAAGTCAGAAAGGCTTATCTTCCTAAGTTCAAATCTGGCCTCAGACACTTCCTAGTTGTGTGACCCTGGGCAAGTCACTTCACCCAGTTTGCCTCAGTTTCCTCATCTATAAAATGAGCTAGAGAAGGAAATGGCAAACCACTCTGGTATCTCTACCTAGAAAACCACAAATGATGTCCCAAAGAGTTGGACGTGACTGAACAACAACACAGCACTGGAGATAAGTTTTTAATGGCACAAAGGCCAGAAATGTCAGAGCTTTTCTTTTAACCTTCACAAAGTAATTGGATAGCATTTCAAATGTGTTAAGTTATTGAAGTTAACACCATAGGAAAGAAGTGAAAATACGAGATACATTTAAAGAAAATGTGTTAGTCCGGGTGAGTTACAATCACTATGGAAACTACAACATTTTTCTAATTTAAAACAACACAATGCAATAGACCCATGAGACTGTGAAAAAAACAACAGCAACATTCTATTACTGGTTTTGAGGTGTTAAAAAGTAACAAGCATAATCCTAAAAGTATGAGATTCAGTAAACATTTATTATGTGCGTGCACATTGTGTTTGAGGCACTGTATGGGGTGTTGGGAATACACAGACAAAAACAAAACCATTCTTGTCCTCAGGAAGCTTACATCCTATGGCGGGGGTCTGGGGGGAAGAAATACAATATGCACGCAGATAAGTAAACATAAAGTGATTTCAAGAAAGAAAGAGAGGTTGCCACAAAATAATAGATCTGATTTTAATGAATATATCAGAACTTATACATCTAAAGAGTGGTGATCTTAAGAGTCCATATAATAATAATATTACTGTCTTAAAATAATTGCTATATGAGTCTATATAATAATACTTGATATTTATATGTTGCTTTAGGGTTTGAAAAAAATTTTACATGTAACAACTCATTTGATTCTTAAAACAACCTTTCTGTGGCAGGTGATATACATCATCATCAGTATTTTACCAATTGGGTAGGGAGGTGGCACAATGCATAGAGTGCCAGGCCTAGAGTCAGGAAGAGTCATCTTTGTGATTTCAACTCTGGCCTCAGACATTTACTAGCTCGGTGACCCTGGGCAAGTCATTTAACCCTGTTTGCCTCAGTTCCTCATCTGTAAAATGAACTGGAGAAGGAAATGGCAAACCACTCCAGTCTCATTGCCAAGAAAACCCCACAGAGTCAGACACTGCTGAAACTGAATAACAATAACAACAACTTTACCAATTATTGATTACCAATTATATTGATTTCAGATATGTGAAGTGACTTCCCCCAGGGATCACATAGCTAGTAAATATCTGAAGTGACAGCCTGTCTTAACACAGACTTAGGAAGGTTCAGAATAACAAAGGCCAATGCATGAACATGCAACAAAAGCAATAAAACAAGCCAACTTTATTAAGGAGCCATACTTAGAATACAAAGGACGGTCAGGGAGAACCGTGGAAACAGACCAGGTCCACTGGGACCTGTGGGAGTACTCTGGTACCTTGGCATGGGGACACCTTTCAACCAATAAGCCCTGTGGCTTTTTACAGGGTTCTTATCTGGGTTTAGCAGGAACAGGCATTAGGGGGAAGGGATCAAACAGCCTGGACCTAGGGACTGGGAAGACTCCCAGTCTTGATGGCTAGCTGATATTTAAAGTTCCTTCTGGCTGCTGGTGGGAAAGGGGCTTTGGGCTATTACTGCTGGCCTTACTTACCTGGTGACTCAAGGGTTTATTCTGCCTTTAGTGAGATAAGGAGGGGGTATTGCTGGGGTAGACTCAAACCCAGGGTTTCTTGACTTTAAATCTTACTAGACACACACACACACACATATATATGCCCACTATATTGGCATTACTCAAAACAGTTTTGGGAATGATTTCCCTCTTTGGGGATGGTCTTCAGAGCTAGTTTTATAAGCCATGTAAGAAAATTAGTGTCATTTCTTTAACACCACACCTCATTTTTGAGAAATGGAATTACTCAGCTTAAAACCCCTCTTGTTTGCTTAATTTGTCTGTGAATGACTTTTGGCTATGTCTAAACTTTAAGTCAGCCCCAAAGGACAAAACTTTGCCACCTCCAGGGGTATTGACAGAACATTAGAATGAGTGAATATCCTGGCTGCTGCTCTGGAGAGGGCAATATTTACTTGCTTTTTCTAAGTTTTGGTCACTTTGTTAAAAAAATCAACCACAGTTCATGTACTGTAAATTAACTGGTTAAACTCTTGAGCACAAAAATAGGGGCACTTAAAATATGCAAATAGTTAATTTAGTTATATTGGGGCTCATATCAACTAAAATCATGATTTATGGTTATTAAATCATTCAGGCTGACTATTCTTGAGTAATTATATGATATGAGTATAATGGGCTTTCGAGAGTCATGTACTCACCTATAATTATTTTTCTCTAGTACATTTTGGGGAAAAATTGTTTGCAAGTGCATTCTCATTCCTCCTTTCTATGGCTCCCGTTCCTAAACATTCTCCGTCTTCCCTTTTGCTTTACAGTACAATGAACTGAATCCTGCTTGAACCATCAATAAAGCATTGGTGTACACTGAACCATTCTTCCAATTTGTCTGCTTTTTAGTAAGATCTAACAAGAGTCAAGAAGGAGAAGAAAAATGAGGGATAAAACTTCTTGTAACTTTTGGGTTTCTTAAAGAAGGTTCCTTTGTCTTCTGCAGTGGGGATAGAGATATAGAAACATAAGAGAAAGACAATTAAAAAATTTCAAGCTGGGGACTATTTATGCTAGAGAAAGGAAAGAAGGAAGCATTTATTAAGCACCTACTACATGCCAGGTCATGCTAGAGGAAGGAAGCACCTACTATGTGCCAGGCACTGTCTTAAGTGCTTTGTAAGTATTATCTCATTTGACCCTCAAAACAACCCTAGGAAGTAGGTGCTATTATTATCCCCATATTTTAGTTTAGGAAACTGAGGTACAGAGAAGTTGAGTGACTTGCTCAGGGTCATACAGCTAGTAAGTGTGTGAGGCTGGATTTGAACCCAGATCTTCCTGACTTCAGTCTCAGCATCACTCTATCCATTGTACCACTTCACTGCCTCATTGCTGATGTGGAATTCAGGATAATGCATGGCAGTTTCCAATGACACTGAGTCACAGCACATGAGTTACTTTTGCCCAAGGTGAATGAACATGACAATGAGTCTGAGCATGTGCCACACGCATGACAGTCACCATCAAATCAACCATTTACTTCACAATCTACCAGCACAGGGAGATTATACTCAGGCTGAAGTTCAGCAGTATAGCGCCCAAGAGGAACCACAGAAGAAAGCCACTGAATCTGGAGCCAAAGGACTTGAGCTTAAATCTTGGATCAGCTGCTGACTATCTGTGAGACCTCGGGCAAGTAACTTAACTTTTCTGTGGGTCTCAGTTTCCTTATCCGTAAAATGATAGAGAAAGACTAGATGATTTCTAAGCTGTCTTCCAGCTCTAAATCATATTACCCTATGACTTCCAACGATGATGATAATAATAATAATAATTGGTATTTACATAGTACCTACTATATGCTATGTATGTTAGCATAGCATATATTAGCATATTAACATATATTAGCAAAGTGCCTGCACTATGCTAATTGTTTTCTAAATATTATCTCATTTGGCCCTCACAATAACCCTGGGAGGTAAGTGCTATTATTATCCCTATATAGTTGGGGAAACTGGGGTAGAGAGATTAAATGACTTGCTAAGGTCACAAAACTAACAAGTGTTTGAACTTAAATCTTCCTGATTCCAGGTTCAGTTTCAATCTAGAAATAAAATTTACATTATAAGTCAATGGGTCAGGGGTATGGAACCTGTGATTTCATTGGTGTTGTGGGGATATGGAAACTCCTTCTGCTGGTGTAGAACAGCTACTCTTCTGTAACTTTTTATTTTAAAGAGAGAGTGAAGGGGGTGGGGAGGTTTGGCTCTGAGAGGTTAAGTCATTTGACCATGCTTATAGGACTAATATTCAGATTCAGTCTGAATTCAGTTATTTTTCAGTTGCATCTGACTCTTCATGAACCCATTGTAGTTTGCTTGGCAGAGATATTGGAGTGATTTGCCATGTCCTTCTCCAGCTCATTTTACAGATGAGGAAACTGAGGCAAATGGGTTAAATGACTTGCCCTGGGTCACACAGTTAGGAGGCGTCTGAGGCTGGATTTGAACTCAGGGTGATGAGTCTTTCTGATCATAAGCCTAGTGCTCTATCCACTGTGCCACTCAGCTGCCCAACGAATCTCAGGCAGGATTTAAATTCAGATCTCCTTGACTCCAAGGCCAGATCTCTATCCATTGTCTATAATTAAACAAGAATACTTAATGTTTCTATAGGCTAGCAGCTTGATGAAACGCTTTCCTAACTGTCCTTTCTGTGATTTACTTAGCTCATTGACAAAATGGAGATTAACACTTGACCCTCCTCTCTTTCCCTCCCCCTTCTTCAATAGTGACGTTATTCCATCCTCCTTTCCTTCTTTCCATTCGGGTTTAAAAAGCTCTGGCTGTTTCCACCTTCCCTCTGCCTCTCTCTATTCCCATCCCCAATAAAACCTATGCTCAGGAAGGATCTGTTAAGCTCATGAACACTAAGATGCTGTATTTCCTAGACCCCTCCAGCCTAGCTCTCTCCACTAGGGCCAGATCTCCATAACTTTCCCACTGGAAATGGAGGAACATCTGCTGCTGGAACCTCCCTGGGCCTTTTTCTTGTTCTTTTCTGGGCCTCCACAGTACCTCTACCACATCTCCAACCATGCCACAGCCTGAGTAACACTCCGCAATCCATGCTTCCCAGCTCTCATTTATGTGTTGCCTTCTACCACTAGGATGAAAGACGCTTGAGGACAGGGACTGTCTAGAATACTTTATTGTATCTGCGGTACTAAGGCACAGTGGATCTTAGATGTTTTATCTCTCTAGCAATCTAAGATACAAATGGCAAAGAAAAGCTACTTCTGTCAACAGAATTTGAAGAGTTCACTGGTCGGTCAAAGTCTTAAACCTAAAAGATTAGAGCCTTCCAGACTATTGTAAGATTTTGCCTAAGGGAAGGTTTATTTTGTTTGTTTATTTTTGAATAGTGGTTCTTGTAGGTTCAGGGAAAGTAGGTGGTGCAGTGGATAGAGTGCCAGGCCTGAAGTCAGGAAGACTCAAATTCCTGAGTTCAAATCTGGCCTCAGACACTTACCAGCTGGGTGACCCTGGACAAGTCACTTAACCCTGCTTGCCTCAGTTTCCTCATCTGTAAAATGAGCTGGAAAAAGAAATGGCAAATCACTCCAATATCTCTGCCAAGGAAATCTCAAACGGGGTCGTGAAGCGTTGGACACGACTGAAACAACTGAACAGTGAATGTCTTGTAGGTTCCATTAAAATCATAACATACAGAGTAACTGGTAGAGCGGGGTTAAGAATACTTGTCTCAATTCTCATTTCACTTCTCTTTCCACTGTACCATATCACCAAGAGGAAGTTAAAGAAGTACCTCTAAAAGTTTATCTTCAAAGGAAACACTACAGGGGACAAGAAGACCCATTTTCTCATTCTTTGTATACCCAAAACCAACTGGGCTGCCTGGAAGTGATCATTCTTCTCCAGGCCCCCAAGATCTCCTCTGTGACAACGTCCTAGGATGAATATCTGCCTGTAGCTGGGCCCGGCCATGCAGTCTGACACACTTCTGATGCTGGCATTCTCTGCTGAGGAGGAGCCTGGCATTAATGTGACGTGCTGTAGTCAGGGAAGAACAGTTGCTGGCAATAGGAGTGTATGGAGCAGCTTGGGCACCACGGGCCCAAACTGTTCCTGGCTCTGGCTCTGGCTGTTATCGACTCTTCCAAAAGCCTGGGAGCATTTGAGGATTCCTCTCTCTTGTGCTAGAGCTCTGCACTCAGGATGCCTTCTCTGTGAGATCAGTAAAAGAGGAGGCAGCTGAAGTCTGAGCCACTGAGGCATATGGCAGCATTTCAAGCATCATCACAAACAGGAATATCAAGGTTGTGCTTAGGTGTGATGACTAGACATCTTGGCTAGGGATGGATAGCTGGATAGGAGTGCAGTCTCACCTCCTGGCCTCCTTGATGCATCCTGGGGCAAAGTGTCTCTGAGTAACATTCTAGTCACCTAGTGTTGGAATGATTACTCTTTTTCTATTGAGTTAGTTTAATTGGCCTGCTGTTGCACATTCTTTCATCTTCTCCTCCCTCTCCTACCCCTCCCTCTCTCTGTCTCTTTCTCCCTCCCCTTCCCACTTTCTCTCCTTTTCCTTCCCTTCTTTCCTTCCACCTTCTCTTCATTAACTTGTCAAATTATAGTGCTTTTATTTCCAAATTTAATTCTGGAGTGACTGTTGTGGAGATTTGGTTCCTTTATTCTCTCTAAGGGTCTTTCCTTGACTACATGTATCTCCTATCTAGCTCCATTCAACTTTCCAGGCTGAACTCTCCAATTTTAAAGTCAATGGCAAGGTCATCCACTGTCAGTCATCTTGACTTTTGTCCTGCCACTGAACTTCAATGACTCAGGAAGAGAGAGTGAGGCTGATGACTTTGTGCAATTTTGCTTCACTTAAATCCAATTCGTGCTCAACTTAAGACATCACCCCATGATGTCATTGGTCTTCTTTGAAAGTGAAGGATGAATAACTCTAAATCGACTAGTGAAGCCAGGAAGGGATAATCTGCCACCTCCCCCCGTTCCCACAATAACTCAACAATGGCAAGATTTATCAGGTACAAGCCCTGCTCTACTGAAGTCATTGGGCAGGATATTGGCATGACACCTGGAGGACTGAAAACTTAAATGACACAAATATTCCTTGTTGTTGTTGTCTTAGTTGATTAGATCTTCATGATCTCATTTGGGGTTTTCTTGGCAAAAATACTGGATTTGCCATTTCCTGCTCCAGCTCATTTTACAGATGAGGAAACTGAGCGAAACAGAATTAAATGACTTGCCCAGGGTCACATGGCTAGTAAGTGTCTAAGGCTGAATCTGAACTCAAGTCCTCCTGACTCCAGGCTCAGCACTCTATCCACTGCATCACCTAACCGCCCAAGTATTCCTTGGTGTTGTCAAAAAAAAATGGGTCAAGTGGTTTCATGACCACAGTTGAGAATAGAATGCAGAACTATAGATATACTCCTGGGATCTTGTGAATGTAAATGAAAATATATGGCAGCTGAGTTGCTGAGAATTGTGAATCATTTGGCAAGTTCAGAGATCCAAGGGGAGAAAGAAAGCACTGTATTTTACTGTAAACTGAGAAAATCATTTTCTCCCTCAATTAGGAACAGATGACTTTCTAGTACTTGTCTAAAGGAAAGATATAACAAACAATACCATACAACTAAAAATGAAAAGTTCCAAGTTATTATTTATCATTGCTGGAGGACTACCTCCTAATTACATTATCCAGAATATATTATGTCATCTATTCATTAAGACTCATATATATATAGAAATTGACTCACATGCAAATGAACAGGCAGGAGCGGTCCAACTACAAAGATGATTTTAATATTAAAGAATGCAAAGATATATGCAATATTTGTATTGAGTTCAAATGAAACATATAAAAATATATGAGATTTGAAGTGGTAAGATTTATTAGCTGTTTCTGAAATTCATCAAAGTTTTTAAAATTAATTTTAAAAAAACACCTTCTCTCCCTTAGGAGACAAATGTTTTTATATTTATGCAGCTCTTACTTGCCAATCTCCTGATGAGAAGGCTGGTTTATAAATGGATGGGTTTTTCCACATGGGTTTGGACAAACAGCAAGATCCTGTTTAGCGTAAATAATGAGTCCCCTGAAATGGTCTCATGTATTCAGATTTGCACAATTCAAAGTGATAATTATCTAAAATAGGTAAGCAGCTCCAACCCAATAGTGACATGCAGTACATATGCATATATTTGTATTTCTATATACATACATACACACATATATGAACAGTGTGACCAGGTGATATGTGTGTATCTTTACATGTATATGCATGTATATATATCTATATATGGATCAGTTAATAACCATTGACATGCCCAGTGTGTGTGTGTATGTGTGTGCATGTGTGTATATATGTATATGTATATATATAAGTATATATATATATACGCCTCTATAGATATAGACAGAAAGAAATAAAAAAGGAAGGAAAGGAAGAAAAAAAGGAAGGAAGATAGGAAAAAGAAGAAAGGAAGGAAAGAAGAAAGGAAAGTAGGAAGGAAGAGAAAACCTGGTCATACTGGATTCATAAATGTATACATACACATATGTAGACAGATAGGTAGGTAGATAGATAGATAGTCTGGTTATACTGACTTTATAAATATAAATAAACACATAAGTATGGATACAAATACACAATACACAGACGAATAGATAGATAGATAGATGGTTAGATAGATATATAGGTCTGGTTATACTGACTTTATAAATGTAAATAAACACATAAGTATGTATACAAATATACAAAACACAGATGGATAGATGGATGGATAGATAGATAGACAACAGCCTTTTTGCTCTTTACCATTAAAAAAATGTAAAGATCGTCTTCAGAACTGGGTCACGTTTTTAAGTATAGATCACATTGTCAACTTTTGTCACACTGTCATCAGTTTTCTTTAACTTTTAAAACTTCTCCTCATTCCAATCCTCCTCCCTCAGTCTTTTCTACATTAGTTTCCAGTTGCTACTCTATTCTGTGGGCCATGAGTGTCTTAGGATGGTTCCTGCTTACCTGTGACAACACTGGGGATTTTGGACAGAAAACTCTTTACTGTCCTGATGGGTACTCCGCCTGTCTTGTCATCCTGCATCTTCGTAATGATGTCTTCAATCTGTAAGGGAGCAAGAAGAAGACCTTTAAGTATTTTAGTCTATACAAAACCATGGCCATGTTGCACCCTCATAAGAACAAATATATGAACTTGGACATCAGCTTTATTTTTTAAAATTTATTTAAAATTTCTAACATTCACTTCCATAAGATTTTGAGTTTCAAATTTTCTCCCACTCCCTCTTCTCCTCCCTCTCCAAGACGACATGCAATTTGATATAGGCTCTACTTATTCATTCATATTAAGCATATTTTCACATTAGTCATGATGTAAAGAAGAATTAGATCCAATAGGAGGACCACAAGAATGAAGAAACAAAACAAAACAACCAAAGAGGAAATCAAATAGTATGCTTCGATCTTCATTCGAACTCCATAGTTCTTTCTCTGGATGTGGACAACACTTTCCATCACGAGTCTTTTGGAGTTGTCTTAGATCCTTGCATTGCTGAGAAGAGCTAAGTCTGTCAAAGTCAGTCATTGCACAGTGTGGCTGTTACTGTGTACAATGTTCTCCTGGTTCTGCTCACTTCACTCAGCATCAGTTCATATAAGTCTTTCCAGGTTTTTCTGAACGCCACCTGCTCTTCATTTCTTATAGCACAATAGTACTTCATTACATTCATATACCACAACTTGTGCAGCCACTCCCTGATTGATGGTCATCCCCTCGATTTCCAATGCTTTGCCACCACAGAAAGGGCTGCTATAAATATTTTTGTACTTGTGAGTCTTTCACTTTAGATTCACCCTAAAGTTTCCATCTACTTAATCAACTAACAAATATATATTGAGAGTCTACTATATGCATACCATTGTACCAGAAAAAAAAAGGCAAGAGATATTACCCCATGACAAAATTAGTTTCAAATCTTGTATCAATAAGGAGAGAATTATAAAAGTGACTAGAAACTTTGTGGATGTATGTGATGAAAGATACATTGTGTAATGAAGTGGTTCTTCTTTGCCAACCTGGAGCTGTGTTCTACTTTGAATGTCTATTTAAAAGTATTAAATTATAAAACATAATAGGATGTCTTATCAGAGACTATGTGATAATATATTATGCACATTTCTGGGACCAAAGCCCGCCATAGCCATTTTCAGGTCTGACCTCTTCACTCCACCTAGTCAGTAAAATCCAGTGGCTCCTTAACCCTTAGAGAATTAAATGCAAAATCCCCTTTCTGACATTCAAAGTCTTTCATAGCCTATCTCCACCCTTTCTAGTTTTCTTACACCCCACACCTGCCAATGTAGGCTTTGATTCAGTGACACTGGCCTCCTGGCTATTTCCAGAACAAAACTGCAACTCTTGGCTGGGATTCTTTTCTCAGGCTGTCCTTCATGCCTGAAATGCTTCTTACCTCTGAGTACTGGCTTCCCAGGCTTTCTTCAAATCCCAATTAAAATCCCACCTTCCTATAGGAAGACTTTTCTGCTCCCTCTTAATTCTAGTGCCTTTCCTCTGTTAATTTCTTCCTGGATACAGCTTGTTTGTATCTATTTGTTTGCTTGCTGTCTCCCCCTGTAGACTGTGAGCTCCATGAAGGTAGGAGCCCTTTTTGTATACCCAGTACTTAGCACAATACCTGACACATAGTAGGTATGTGTTGTTGTTCAATTATTTCAGTTGAGTTTGACTCTTTGTGACCCCATTTATGGTTTTCTTGGCAAAAATACTGCAGTGGTTTGCCATTTCCTTCTCCAACTCATTTTACAGATGAGGAAACTGAGACAAACAGGGTTAAGTGACTTGCTCAGGGTCATACAGTTAGTAAGTGTTTGCAGCCAGAGTTGAACTCACAAAGATGTGAGGGTGGCAGAATAAGAAAGGGGTAGAACCTTGAAGTATCACTCCCCTTTCTCCTAACCAAAAGTGTTAATACACTAGGATGGATTCTGTATCCTGTTCTCAGACACTATGAGAGAATCTTAGAGTTGGAAGGGGCTTAGCAGACACAGAGCTCAACCCCGCCATTTTGTACATGGGGAAACAGAAGATCAGAGAGATAAAGTCAGTTGCCTAAACCACACTAATAGTTAGTGATAGACTGAGGGAAAATGGAGGATGCAGAGTGATAAATAGCTAAACAGGAAAATTGCTGCTCCATTCTGGAGCAGCTAATTTGCTCAGCGGATAGAGCACGGGCCCTGGAGTCAGGAAGACCTGAGTTCAAATCTGGCCTCAGACTCTTACTAACGGTGTGACCCTGGGCAAATCACTTAACCCTGTTTACTTCAGTTTCCTCATCTGTAAATGAACTGGAGCAGGAAATGGCAAACCATTCCCGTATCTCTGCCAAGAAAACCTCAAATGGGGTCATGAAGAGTTGGACAGGACTGAACAACAACAGACAGATTTCCTTAAGTGGTGTGGTGAGCCAGAAATATCTACAGTAGGCAAAATAGGATCATTCCATTGTCTCAGGCAACCTAAGATGTCACATGGGACACCTTTCAAAATGGGCAAAAACATACTACACAGCAGACAAAGCCTTTCCAAGGCTGGACCAGATTCTGCCAGGTAAGAAGAAAATGCCAATAGCTTGTTTAAATGAGTTAAACCATTAAGGGTGGTATATACCTGGACAGCACTTTTACATTTTTCAAAGCATCTTTATAAGTCATTTAATTCATTCTATCTAACAAGCACATGACAGAGGTAGGGCAGGAAAATAATTTACCCATATAGAGATATTTATTTTAGCTCTCAAAGTACTTTATAGATACTCTTCTCTGGTCTTTATTACACTACTATGACAACAGGGTGGAAACAGAGCGTCCTGGATCTAGCAAATTGGCTCATAAGTACCAATTATTTAATTTTCAGTGTGAGCATATAGACTTCAGTCACTGGCAAACACTGCAAGTCAGGGCTTGATTTGTTGTTGTTTTCTTGATTGTCTGGACTTAAGAAAATGATGGAGAACTTGTTAATGATGTGGTTTGAACTTGAAACATTTGTTGTCTGTGCATTTTTCCTTCAGAGTCAACTGTTAGATACTTACTCTTGGGTAGAGGCAATACTTTTTAATAGTATTTTATTTTTTCCAATTACATGTAAAGACAAATTCCAACATTCATTTTAAAACATTTTTGAGTTCCAAATTTTCTCCCTTCCTCCCTCTCCTTCCCCCTTCCTTAAGATGATAAACAGTTTGATATAGGTTATATATTGTAATCCTATAAAATATATTTCCATATTAGTCATGTTGTGAAAGAAGAAACAAACCAAAAGGGGAAAAAACATGAAAAAGAATAAAGAATGTGAAAATAGCATGCTTTGATCTGCATTCAGATTCCATCAGTTATTTCTCTGGAGGTGGATAGCAATTTTCCTCATGAGTCCTTTGGAATTATCTTAGCTCATTGTACTTCTGAGAATAGCTAAGTCATTCATTAGTTGATTGTCACACAGTGTTGCTGTTACTGTGTACAATATTCTCCTGGTTCTGCTCACTTCACTTTGTATCAGTTCATGGAAGTCTTTCCAGGTTTCTCTGAAGTTTGCTTGCTCATCATTTCTTATAGCACAATAGTACTCTATTATATTCATATACTACAACTTGTTAAATCATTCCCCAGTTGATGGGCATCCCCTCAATTTCCAATTCTTTGGGAGGTGATACTTTGAAGAAATCTATGATTTCATTGGTGTGCATCTTCTCTCCACAAATACAAATAGAAATTGCCTTGGACCTTTCACCATTCTGAAAATTTTGTTTTCCCTATAAATCCTCCTAAGAAGATTTAATCAAAATACTAGAGACCCTCTTCTTGGTGCCTTTTAAAAGAAAGTATCTCAGGCATACTAGTGGGTCACTAGGGGTATCCATCTATCTCTCATTCTTAATACATGTGACTAACTTTCTTCCCAGTAATAGATAATCTCAGTAATGTCTGTTAATGACATTGTTTGTACATTATCCTGCTGCAGCCTGATTATGCCCACTCTAACAACAATAACAATAACAGTTAGAATTTATATAGTGTGCTATGTAGTATTAAATAAATAAATAAATAATGATAATAATGACAGCTAGCATTTATATAGAAGAGAACTAGATGACTCAGTGAATAGAGTATTAAGCTTGGAGACAGAAGACCTGAGTTTGAATCTAACCTCACACACATAATAGCTATGAGACCTTGGGTGAGTCACTTAGCCTCTGACTTGCTTTCATTTCCTCAATGGTACAGGTATACAGTATGATACAATACAATCAGGAATAATAATAGCACCTACTTCCCAGGATTGTTGTGAGAATCAAATGAGATAATATTTGTGAAGTTCTTAGCACAGCACCTGGTTCTACAGAATGGGCACTCTATAAATACTAGTTATCATCATCATCATCATCATCATCATCATCATCATCATCATCATTATTATGCTTTAGGGTTTGTCAAGGACTTTAAAAATATTATCTCATTTTTGCCTCACAACTAGGTTCTATTATTATTCTTATTTTGCAAGAATATTGGAAATTGAGGCAAATAGAGGTTAAGTGTCTTAGCCAGTGTCTGAGGGAAGATTTGAATTTAGGTTTTCTGTATTCCAAGAGTTATGCTCTATTTGCTTTGTCACTTAGCAGTCACTATGAATTATTCCATTCACCCATAGATTATTTATCAATTTATTTCTTCTGAAATTGTAGGCATGTGGCCTCTTAGTGTGGCCTTCTTCCTCCTCCCCTCAATGCTCCCCCTTTCCTGCCAAAAAATCTGACAGCTCTTTGATTTGTGCCTCTCTAGAATGTATTACACAGTTATCTGTGTAATTGTCACATTCTCCAACTCAATTATAAGCTCTGTCAGGTCCATATCTTATATAAACGTCACATCTTACTCAGCACCATGCACAGTGATCAGTACTTAGTAGAGACATAATAAATGTGCATTGAATTATGGTATTTCATGATTTAAAGTCACACAGCCCAAATAGGAGAACATTGAAGTTAAAAAGATCAGCTTTTGCAGCAAAGACTAGTTTGGGATCATTGAAAACACTATGCAATTTCCTAAAGGTAGTTCATGACTAGTGCCCGGGCACTTGATTGGTGATTGAATGAGTGCAAACTAGATCACTTAGACTGGGACCTGAGGACAGGCAGCAGATACAGTAGGCTATGATTTATCATCACATCTCAGTGAGCTATCCAGGAAGGCTGTCTGTCTGCCACCACACATGAAACTCTTCGTTTCCCCATTCCCCTTTCCACCTTTTGCTCTGATCACAGAGCAAATCAAATCAAATCAATAGTACCATTGCTTTTGGAGAGGGACTACGCATCAATTCACCATCTCTGTGATGTCCTAGACCAAAACTACCCTCTTTCACCATTATTCTTCCCGTATTAGAATGTAAGATTCTTGAGGGCAAGAACTTTCTCTCTTTTTGTATTTGTATCTCCAGTACTTAGCACAGTGGCTGGCACTCAGTTAAATGATTAATAAATGTCTTCCCTTCACCTTTTTTTTTTTTCCCTTTCCCCTTTCATCCTCTCCCCTTTCCCTTTCCTTCTTTTCCCTTTCTTCTTCCCCTTCCCCTTCCCCTTTTCCTTCCCTTCCTTTCCCTTTCCTTCCCTACCTTTCCTTTTCTCCCTTTCTCCCTCTCTCTCTCTCTCTCTCCAACCTCTTTCTCCCCTGTTCTGCACTAGCTAATTTTTCATCTGCAGCTCCAGTCCAAGATGCAGCTATTGATGGACTAATGTGAGCATCCTAGCCAGATGCATTTCATAATCTCGACAACAAAAAGCTTTCATCTACTTTGTTTTTCCAGTGTGGAAATCTTTTTTATGGATTTCACTGAGGGGACCTAGTAGTGTTCTGTAGGCTCAAAGTTCTGAGTATGTCATCCATGAATAGAAATATTTGAAAAATTTTTTCAATAGTAGGAAATTCTTTTGCTTAAATCTTATGCAATTTAACTCAATAAATACTTATTAAGTAAGTTGCTTCATCTCTCTGGGCCTCAGTTTCTTCATCTATAAAATATGAGATTTAGACCAGAGACCTATGCTAAGGTCTCCATCAGCTCTCAAAATTATTGCTATATTTCTAACCGTATCTGCTGCTACTTCTCACCCTGAATCCAATTCAGTCAATTTGACTGCTTATTTCTTAAATGTATTTCTGTGTTTTTCTATTTGTTTGCTTTGCTTATTATATTAATTTTATTTGAAATTCTCCTTTTCCCTATCTCTGATTAGAACCTTAATCATCTTTCAATGGTAAGCTCAAATAACACCTTGTTTATAAAGTCTTTCTGCATCTCCCCAGTTATATGTGATCTTCCCCTCTTCTGAACCCACACAGAACGTTAATTTTTGCGGCATGGGCAGTATTTAATGTTTTAGCTTTATTTTTTTAGCATTGTTTAAAAATTTATTTTATTTTTAATTTAGGGAATAAAACAAGCATTTCTATAATATAGCATAATAAAAAGATAATTGCACATGCAATTGTAAATCTATTATCTACAACTTGCTATTCCTTTTAAATATATGATGAAGTTATTTAAATTTCTTTTTTCCCTTTTTTTCTCCCCCCCCTTGCCCTAGAGAAGGCTGTCATTATACACAAATAGGTATGTGTGTGTATGTATATATGTATATGTAAAATCATTCTATACATACTTCTAGTTACAGTTCTTTCTCTGGATGTAGATAGCATCTTCCTTCATAGGTCCTTTGTAGTTAATTTGGGCATTTATAATAGTCAAAATGAGTCAATTTGCTCAAAGTTGTTCTTAAAACAATATTGCTGTTACTGTATACAATGTTCTCTTGGTTCTGCTCATTTCACTCTCCACTCATGCAAATCTATCCATGTTTTTCTAAGACCATCAAACTCATTTCTTATAGCATAGCATTATTCCATCACATTCATATACCACAACTTGTTCAGCCACTCCCCAATTGATGGCCATCCTTGAAATATCCCTTTCTTTTCCACTACAAAGAGAGTTGCTATAAATATTTTAGTACATATAAATGTTTTATTCTAATTATTCATCTATTGGTTTATCCCCACATTAGACTATAACCTGCACTAGAGGAGGGACCATGGGTAGGTGGTACACTGGATTGAGTGGTGCGCCTGGAGTTAGGAAGACCTAAGTTCAAAACCAGCCTCAGACACATACTAGCTGTGTGACCTTGGGCAAGTCACTTAACCTGTTTGCCTCAGTTTCCTCAAACATAAAATAGGTATAATAGAGCACCTACCTCCCAGGTTGTTGTGAGGTTCAAATGAGAGAATTTGAGATAATTTTTTGTCTTCACTCTGGGTACTATTTTTACTGCTGTTTTAATAGGAGCATAGTATAATTTAGCTAATCAACAAAGCTACAGAACAAGTAATTGTCTTTGAAGTCCTGGATTATAGTCCATAATGAGCAACTGATGTGCATCTCAAAAACCTGTCAAGAAATTAAGTTTGTGCAGACCCAAGGTCATCTTTCAGTCATGTTCTGATTTTCTGCTGGGATGACAAACTGTACCTTTGGTGAGATGAGAGAAGAATTATTCCTTCTCATGAAATTGTACTTTCTCAGAGAGTTCTAATGGGACAGTTCATTCTTCTAAAGTGTTAGAGTAAATATTGAAGCCTAGTCATTCAACTCCTGGGAGCAGCCATTTTGACTTTATTGCCAAACTTGGAATAGAGTATACACTTTTGTCTTCTGTCATGATAGATATACACTGGCCACTTGTGTGAAGTGCTTGGCATAGTGCCTGGCATATAGCAGGCATTATATAAATGCTTATTTCCCTTCTCTTTGTAACCCTCACATCTTCTAGTGCTGTGCCTCATTTAATAAATATTTGCAGAGGGGAATCACATGCTAGTGTTGAGGTCAGTTAGCAAAAGGAAAACAGCATAAAGATTTTCAAAATGATACACGTTTTGGGTCCAGTGAAATTTCAGAGACTAGAATCATAAATTATATTTATAGCTCAAGTGATCTAGATGGAAATGTGACAACTAAAGAAATGAAAAGAAGCACAGTACTCAAGCCATTAAGTCAGTCTTTGACGGAATCACTTCTAGTCTGTGCTGATATGGAGAGGATTTAAAGGACTGATTTAGCTGAGAGAGTTTCCATAACTCATTTCCAGTCTGCTGAACAATCTAGCTCCTATGATAAGCCTGGAAAAAAACAGCATTTATTGTTTATTTTCTAAGCATCCCTTTTCCATATTTGTCCATCATTTCCTAAGACTAGACATCCCTCTTCAATCATTAGAGATAAAAGCCCATAAGAAGAGGTAGTCTTTATTGCTGTTCATTAATTTATTAGGAAAGATGCACCACTATAATAATACCTCATATTTAAGTAGCATTTTAAATAATTATTCAGCAAACATTTATTATATGCCTACTATATTCAAGTTGGGGGTAGACAAAATATCATTTTTTTTGTTTGTAGCACCTATTTTAGTTATTAAATAGGTATGATTAAGTATGTTAAATATATACTTAAATATTAAATATATTAAGTAGTTAACAAGACTTAAGGGTCAGCTTGGTGGCACAGTGGATAGAGTACCAGACCTAAAGTCAGGAAGATGAATCTTCCTGGGTTCAAATCCAGCCTCAGATACTTATTAGCTGTAGGACCCTGGTCAAGTCACTTAACTCTGTTTGCTTCTATTTCTTCATCTGTAAAATGGAGTAGGAAATGGTAAACCACTCCAGTATCTTTGCCAAGAAAACCCCAAATAGGGTCATGAAGAGTCAGACATGACTAAATGACAACAACTATATGCAAATTACTGTGATAGGTTCTGGGGTACACAGATAAAAATAGGCTCTGCCTTCTTCTCCCTTAACTTTCTAGGAGTAGATAGGTGATATAGTGTATAGAGTGCTGGACTAGGTGCTAAGAAAATGGAAGTTCAAATCCTATGATAGTCATGTGTTAGCTGTGTGATCCTAGGTAAGTTGCTTAACCTTTTCTCCACCTCAGTTTCCTCATCTGTAAAATGAAGATAATGATAGCGTCTATTTTCTAGCATATTAAGATCAAAAGAGATAACATGTAAAGTGTTTATTAGCTATCAATACTCTAGGAGGTGCAGTAAGGTATGTTGGAGCCAGCTAGTACCTTGAGAATACTTACTATTAAATTTTCAGTATGAGCATTTACATCTTGAAAATTGGAAATCAGAGGGCAGCTAGGTGGCTCAGTGGATAGAACACTGGCCCTGGAGTCAGGAGGACCTGAGTTCAAATTTGGCCTCAGACACTTTCTAGCTACATGACCCTGGGCAAGTCACTTACCCCTGTTTGCCTCAGTTTCTTCATCTGTAAAATGAGCTGAAGATGGAAATGGGAAACCACTCCAGTATCTCTGCCAAGAAAACCCCAAGTAGGGTCACGAGGAGTTGGATGTGACTAATTGACAAAACAGCGACAATGTACAAAGCACTGTGCTAGTATTGGGGATACCAACAGAAAAGTGCTAGTATTGGGGATACCAACAGAAAAGTTAAGTCCCTGCTCGAAAAGAGCTCATGTTCTAAAGGATGAAGGTTTCAGTTGCAGGGCAGATGGAAAGGCCCTTCGGGTACAGAGGCAAAGCAGATAATAATGCTCCTGCTTTGGCAGCTAGGTGGCATAGTGGGTAAGAGAGCTGGACTTGGAGTCAGGAAGACCTGAGTTCAAATCCAGCCTCAAACATTTACTAGCAACTCACTTAACCTTTTTCAGCTTCAGTTTTCTCATCTGTAAAATGAGGATGACAATGACAGCACATTCCTCCTGAGGTGGTTGTGAGGATTAAATGATATAACATATGTAAAGTGCTTTGCAAACCTCAAAGCACTATATAAATGCTAGTTATTATTATCATTAATAGTCATTTCTGCTGAGAAAATCCTGTTAATCTCTGATGTTGAACAATTTGACAGTGCCAAGGACTTTTGTGGCAATAACCTACTTTTTTGGGTCTTTAGTCGCTGGGGCGGTAGGAGGAATGGCCACGTTGCATCTCTCTCTCTCTCTCTCTCTCTCTCTCTCTCTCTCTCTCTCTCTCT
>NW_020954723.1:27032665-27161398 GCF_900497805.2 Vombatus ursinus
TCTCTCTCTCTCTCTCTCTCTCTCTCTCTCTCTCTCTCTCTCTCTCTCTTTTGAGGCAATTGGTGTTAAGTGACTTGACCAAGGTCACACAGCTAGTGAGTGTTATGTGTCTGAGGCTGGATTTGAACTCAGGTCCTCCTGATTCCAGGGCTGGTGCTCTATCCACTGCACCACCTAGCTGCCCCTACATTGCATCTCTTCGGTGGCTATTTCCCAGGAAGTTGGTTGTAAGGGCTGGGCAATCCCGCATCGCTATTCCTAAGGTTCCTACATTCAGGGTTCAGGGATGTCTCCATGAAGGCCTGAGGAGAAATGGTAGCTAAGGTGGTGGTATTAGTTTGACCTGTCTGACCTATCAATGCCTCTTGCCTCCCTCCCAGGATGACTTGCTAGTTACATGGAGGGCAGTTGGTTGGCAGCTAGTAAAGGCAGTCAGCCCTCTCCCCTTGGGAGTTGCTTCCCTGGATGATGGCCATTAGGGCTGGGCTTGAAACAGGACCAGCTATCTGAGAGGGTACTACCACTCTTATGATTCTTGCGCTTCTCTGTCTGTTTGGGGCAGCTGGTCAGCAGGTCTTGGTGGTTCAAGAGGAAAATAGACCCCTTCTCCACAATGATTTCTCCCCTCAATGATGGAGGCTGGGCTAGAAGCAGATTTAGTGATTTGGGGACATGGCTAGTCCCAAGGCTCTTGGGGTAAAGGAGTGGAGAACAGCTTAGGCAAAGGTATGGAAATGTGAGGTGAAACATTACATGTGAGCCACAGCAAGTAGGTAAGGACAGCTGGATCACAGAGTATCTGAAGCTGAAAAAGGCATTTAAAAGACCAAGAGAGACAGAAACAGCTCAGGTTGTGAAGACCTTTAAATGACAGAGGGGTTGATATTTGCTCATAAGTAACAGGTAAAAGTTTATTGAGTAAAATCAACTTGTCATTTCTGTGGAGGATGGAATGGAGTGAGGAGAGACCAGAAGGAGGGAGACTAATTAAAAAGCTGTTATAAATAGCTTTATTTTTTTTTATATAAACAGCCAGCTAGGTGGCACAATGGATAGAGCTTTGGCCTTGGAATCAGGAAGACCTGAGTTCAAAGCCAGCCTCAGACACTTGACACCTACTAGCTGTGTAACCCTGTGCAAGTCCCTTAACCCTGATTCCTTCACCAAAAAGAAAACAAAAAGCTATTATAAATAATGCAGGTGAGAGGTGATGACAGCCCAAACTAGGATGGTAGTTGTATAAATGGAGAGAAGGGGAGATGTGATATATGTTGTATAGAAAGAAATTATAAGGTTTGGCAATTGATTGGAAATGTGAAGTGAGTAAGAGAGAGGAGTTAATTTTTATCTATCTATCTATCTATCTATCTGAGACAATTGGGTCTAAGTGACTTGCCTAAAGTCACACAGCTAGTAAATCTCTGTGGTTGGATTTGAACTCGGATCCTCCTGACTCCTGGGTTGGTGCTTTATCCACTACACCACCTCGCTGCTTACTGATTTTAAGGAGTAAATGACTGGATGCTTGGATGACTGGAAGGATAGTTACAACCTTAACAATAATAAGGAAGCTGTTCAGAAAAGGGGTAGGTTGTGGGGAGCAATATAATGAGTTTTATTTTGAAAGTGTTGAGCTTGAGATGCCTATGGGGTATCCAGTTTAAAATGCCCAAAAGGCAGTTGGTGATTAAGGATGGGAACTGAGGAAAGAGATAAGGGCTGGATAAGTAGATGTGGGACTCATCAGCATAAAGAGGAGCACTGAACCCATGGGAGCTGATGAGCGAGAATAAGTGAGAGAGTACAGTGGAGTTTTCTTTATCTACAAGGCTTATCTATAACATCTACAAGCTTATTTTTTTAAGGTGCTTAGAAATAGCTCCTACGCTTATGAAACACCTATTTAAAATCCATTTCAGAATTTTTATGAAGATCAACATTAAGCTTCTTAGGACATAGTTTCGAGCATCCACTTTTCTTCCCTTCTTTAGTAAAGTGGGACATTTTCCCATTTTCTGAACAATTGGGATTATCAGCATTCATAGGTCTTATCTAATCACTATGGTTGATACCTTTGCAAAAAAGAAAAGAAAAGAAAAATCACCCTTTGCCCTGGTATGCATGGCTGGTTTCATTTCGTCCCAATTCATCTTTGCTCCATCAGGAGAAGGAGCAGGTATAGTATATAATTTTATTGTCTTGGCTTTTCTAATTAGCTGGGATCTTTGCACAAATCATTTTTCTTTGGGTCTCATTTTTCTCTGCTAAATTGACCATCCTAGTTGGACAAAATTGTTTCTAACAGTTGATGAGTCTATAAATTCCCTCTTCTTTCTGTGCCAACTCTTGTTCCTGAATATGAGCAGAATCAATTCCATTTCTTTGATAAAGAAAGCTGTAAGCCACTGGGGGCATCTTTGGGGCCTAAGATTTTCCATCCAGATCAATAAGCAAGTGGCTCTTACCTGATATTTAGGCATTAAGCAGTACAGAGAAACTTCTTATTGGTGTTCGATACTTCAGCTGATACTGATTGGACAGACAGAGACCTGTAGTACTTAAAGCGTCTTGGATACTTTTCTCAGAAGACCACAAAAGACTTTACTGGCCTGATGGTGACCCTCCTCCACCAAAAAGAGAATATTACAAGTGCAAAAGCTGTTCATTTGAAAAACGTTGCGTGCACATATTGGTGATGTATTTTTAAAGGAGAAACAGTTCATAAATGTAGTTCACTGAAAGGGGTCATGGGGTGAGAAGGTATATTAATATTCAAGGTTAAATAGTGGAAGAAACATTGGACTTGAGGCCTGGATCCAATGATTAGCTACGTGATTATGAATAAGTCATTTACCTCATCTGATGTTCAACTTGTCCATCCATAAAATGGGTACGAGGGCCATGAGCCTTTGCAGGTTCTTGGCAGGTGCCATAAGCTTTGCTGCTCACCTTTTGATATCTCTAGTGCTTTTTTGAGGCCTTTGAGCTTCAGAGTAATTAGCATGGTCTGGCTCTAGTTGAATGGGGTGATAACAGTAGTTGGAAAGGCAAGTGGAATGGAACACTAGTATTTTTTTTGTAGCCTTAAAAATATGGAAACAAGTGCTAACCATGTGGAGGGCACACCACCTTGCAACCTAAGGTGAGGAAAAGGTGAATGGAATTTGGCAGTCCTGACTCAGCTAGGAGTGATGGCTGGGGACCTTTGATTAAGATGGGACACCATAGGGCCATCACAGCTGCCTTTTGGCAGCATGCTAGGCAGGAGGGATCGTGAGTCTGCACAAAACAAAAAGACTTGGAAAAGCTTGGACTACCACATCGGCCATATTGGTTCTGGCTACCTTGCTGCAAACTCTGTGATGTTTTCCTAAGGAAAACAAAGGGAATAAGAATTTATTAAGCACTTGTTGTGTGCCAGACACCGTGTTAACTGCTTTACAAATACTATATCATTTGGTCCTCCCAACAACAACCTTTAGAGGTAGGTGCTACTATTATCCCCATTTTACAGACGAGCAACAATTTATTAAGCACTCATTATGTGCCATACATTGTGCTAACAGCTTTACAAATACGATCTCATTTGGTCTTCCCAACAATAACCTTTGGAGGCAGGTACTGTTATTATCCCTATTTTACAGATGAAGAAACTGAGGCAGACAGAGGTTAAACAACTTTCCTAGGGTCACACAGCTAGGAAGTATCTGAGGCTGGATATGAACTCAGGTCTTCCTTCACTGTGACATCTAGGGGAAGCAGATGAGCAATAATGACAGAAAGAGTGGCAGTACATCGCCATGAAGGAGCATTCTACCCCTCAGGGGAGTGGGAGACTGGAGCAACATGGAACTATCCAGGCTGGAGTGGGAGGGTGATGGAAAGGGGGATGGTGAGGAAGTGAAGGGGGAGGATTTAGAGTAAGGACAGGGAGAGGTGGAGGAGAAAGGGAGAATGAGACCGGGAAGGGGAGAGAGACCATGAGGACTGAGAGGCAGAGGCAATGGAGTAACAGAATGCCAAAGGGGAAGTGGGGAAGCGGAGGAAATCCCCTTCCCCAAAACAAAAGGAGACCTTACAACTGAAGTTGAAGGAGGCATAAAATCACAACATGAAGGAACAAACTGAGATCTTGCTCTTTGGTACTGTGTGAGTCATGGGGCAGGGGAAACTCTTCCCAAGAGACCTGATTCCTTCATGGAGGCACAAACTCAGGGAGCAAGTCTCTCTCTCTCTCTCTCTCTCTCTCTCTCTCTCTCTCTCTCTCTCTTTCATCTATAGATCCAGAGGAAATGTAGGCCTTGGCAAAAGGTGTGTTTCTTAATTATTAAGCACCGTGGGTGGCTCACTGAGTCCAAATCACTGTATAGGTCCCTAAATCAGTAATGCCTACCTGAAGGGAAAGGTCCTTTGTGTTTTTAAGTGTCTATGTGCTCAGGTATAAGTTCTTTTTTTATTCTTTTTTTTTATAAAATACATTTTATGGGCCTTGCTTTGTTGTTAACTTGATGCTTACAGGAAAAATTGAATAACCTTAGAGGAAAGCTAGAAATAAGTCAAATGCAGAAGTTTCCTAGGAGACATCTGGGGGAGAGGAAATAAACCTTAGATTTCTATTGAGAGGCCCTTCAAAGTTTGAGCACAGTCCATGTGAGCCCATACCTTATGGGTTTTGAGCAGGATTCTTTTGGATAATAATACTTAAGCTACACTGTGGTAGCTGCCTATTTGAGAGGCAACACAGCAGACTGGAATAGAGTGCTGGGCTTGAAATGTAGGGAAACCTGGGTTGGAACCTTGTCTCTGACACTTACTAGCTGTGTGACCATGGGCAAGTCATTTATCTTCATGTTTTTCTCATCATGTAAAATAAGGGGAATGAGCTAGAATACCCCTAAGAGTCTTTCAACCTCTGAATCACATGATTCTTTAAAGCACAGAATCTCAGAGCTGGAGGGGGGATTAGAAGTCATCTAAGCTTTACCCCTTGGTTTTATAAATGAAGACATTCAGGCCCAGAGATGAAATAAATTGCTAACGGCACAGCAGAAGAGGGAAAGGGGGGGAGCATTTGGGAGGTTCCTTTTTTGATTTTGGAGGAAATGCAACAGGGAGTTAGGAAAAAGTATATTCTTGAGTTCAACTGAACACTCATTTGTTGTTCATTTTTTTTTAATCATACATCAAGTCTGTCTGTCTCTGCTTACAGAGGATGGATTTACACCCCTGACCAGAAACAAATAATGGATGGTATTTTTTCTTGTTTGCTTAGATGGGTCATTAAATGAATTAATTGGTTTACCCTCCCCAGGTCTCTTCTGTAAAAGATGAAAACGCAAGCAAAATCATATCGAGATGATAGAAAAGTTCTCCTGCAGCAACTTAACAGAGAAAGGCAGCGTGTGCCTCAGGCATGAAGGTCCTTTCTACTGAAGCGTTTCATCTTGACTTTGCAATCAGTTGCCTGCTTCTGTCTGCTAATGACTGTCATGTCAGCTCCTGCATTTCATTAGAGAGACTCCTTCTGTTTTGGTGTCTGTGAGCAAGTAGATGATGACTCCTTGGACATATCTCATCAGCCCAGGAGGCAGAAATCATAATGGGAAAATGATAATCATATTTCTTAATCCAAAATGTGCAGGCTCCACTGAGCTTGGTTCAGCCCCACATGCTCTCCAGTAAATTCAGAACATCTTTCTCTTTGAGGTCTTACAAACAAAAGGCACTGCTGTTCTAAACTGATGGCCAGAATGATTGCTGATTATTCACCTTTCTGTCTGAGGTATGAGTGACTGCCTTCCTGGGACAGTTTTCTAGAGCAATTTTAAGACATTTAAGAGGATGGCTACTTTGAGACCCAAGAGTATAATCACTATCTTATCGGGAATCTGTAAGCCAAGTGTTGGGATCTGTTCTTTTCTCTGAAATCCATTTCCTACTTCAAGTCAGGTTAACCCACTTTAATGGCTCCCTAATGTGGTTCACTTAATCCTATTTGTAGGCCCTCAGTTTCCCACATTCTAGAAATGGCTCTTGTCCAATGGGAAGCACAAAAGAGATTTCCTGCTTGAAGTAGAAGTTGCCTGAGTTTCAGGCTCTCCTCATTATGAGTACCCTATTCAGACTGGCATATCTCGCTTTCTTGTAGCCATGTGTATAAATACACAAAATCCACGCTGCATGAGCTGATGTCAAGTGTGAATATCAGTAACTAAAGTGCTCTCAGGAAAAATACATGAAAACAAAGATGTACTTTTTATAGCAAAGAACTGGAAACTAAGGGAAACAATTGGGGAATGGCTGAATAATTATGGTACACAAATACAATTGAATGTTATTGCACTGTAAGATACGGTGAAAGGGATGGATTCAGAGAAACCTGGGAAGACTTGTTTGAACAGATCTAGAATGAAATGAGCAGGGCTAAGAGAACAATTTATGTGATAACTACGCCTTTGTAAGGAAAAGCAACTTTAAAAGACTTGTGAACTCCAACCAAATAACCACTATTCCAGAGGACCAATGATTAAGCATGAGTCCTACCGGAGATGTAAAGGACTAGATGGACATAAGAAGATATATTTTTTTGGACATAGCCAATGTATGGATTTATTTTGCTTGACCATTATGAGAAGAGATGAGATTGGGAGAGGGGAAGTGGATAGTGATATTGCTGCAAAAAAATGAAAAGAATGATAAATGTTAAGGAAGCATTTTTTAATGTTTTTTAATTTAAAGTTTTGTGTTCCAAATTCTATCTCTTCCTCTCCCCTACCCAAGACAGCAAGCAACCTGATATAGGTTATACATGTGCAACCATGTAAAACATTTCCATATTAGTGACTTTGTACAAGAAGACAAGAAAGAGAGAGAGAGAAAGAAAAAGAAAGAAAAGAAGAAAGAAAGAAAGAAAGAAAGAAAGAAAGAAAGAAAGAAAGAAAGAAAGAAAGAAAGAAAGAAAGAAAGAAAGAAAGAAAGAAAGTAAAAAACAGTATGTTTCAGTTTGTATTCTGACAATATCAGTTATTTCTCTGGAGATGGATAGCATGTTTCATCATGAGTTCTTTGGGATTGTCTTGGATCATTGTGTTGCTGAGAATACCTAAGTCACTCACAGTTCTTCATGGTAAAATATTGTTGTTACTGTGTACAATGTTCTCCTGGTTCTGCTTGTTTCACTTTGTATCAGTTCATGCAAGTCTTTTCAGGTTTTTCTGAAACCATCCTGTTCCTCATTTCTTTATAGCACAATTATATTCCTTCACATTCATATACTGCAGCTTGTTCAGTCATTCTCCAATTTATGGTCATCCCCTCAATTTCCAATTCTTAGCTACCACAAAGAGCTGTTTATAAATATTTTTGTACAAATAGGCCCTTTCCCCTCTTTTAAAATTTTCTTTGGGATACAGATCTAGCAATAGTATTGCTGGGTCAAAGAGTATACATGGTTTTACAACCCTTTGGGCATAGTTCCAAATTATTCTCCAGAATGGTTAGATCAATTCACAACTCCACCAATAATACATTAGTGTTCCAGTTTTCCCACATTCCCTCCAACATTTATCATTTTCTTTTTTTGTCATATTCACCAATCTGATAAGTGTGAGGTGGTACCTCAGAGTTGTTTTAATTTACATTTCTCTAATCAATAGTGATTTAGAGCATTTTTCATATGATTATAGATAGCTTTGACTTCTTTGTCTGAAAACTGCCTGTTCATATCCTTTGACCATTTATCAATGACATGTATTCTTATAAATTTGACTCAGTTCTCTATATATTTGAGAAAAGAAGCCTTTTCAGAGATACTTCTTGCAAAAATTTCCCCCCAGTTTTCTGCTTTCCTTCTAATTTTGGTTGAATTGGTTTTATTTGTGCAAAAACTTTTTAATTTTATATAATCAAAATTATCTGTTTTATATTTTGTAATGCTTTTTATATCTTTGTTTGGTCCTAAATTCTTCCCTTATCCATAGATCTGACAGATAAACTAGTTTGTGCTCTCCTAATTTGCTTATGGTATCACCCTTGATGTAGAAAGCATTTGTTTTTAATGTACTAAAGTGAACAGAAGGGAAGTCAGAGAGAAACAGACAAATGTGACAAATTTGGGAAAGATGTGTTAAATTGATTATGTATTTAAAATCCCCAAGCTATACAGAAACCTAGCAGTGAGGCACATGAGGAAGGAAATCCTATGTACCCAATCTTCTCATGACTTTGGATTTTAGGCTTGGATATATGTAGTCTCTTTAGGGCTTGTGGGCCCTACATGTCATCTACTCTTGTTTTAAGGCTCCTGTTCTACTGGATTAAGTGGCTTCTCTGCCATTTTCAGCACTGCTGAAACAGTGTTAAGCTCTTTTAGCTAATAGTAATCTTAAACCTAGGTCTGCAGAATTTCCCTAGTCTGCTCCTTTAGCTAGTCCCTGAGGCAATATAACACTCTGAGTGAAAAGCAGTTCCTTTTAATCCTTATGTTTATGTTGGCCCTCTATAGATTTTGAAGGGTTTTCCCCTTATGGGTTACAGAGGGTGGTTAAGGGCAGGGCTTTGAGAGATTTCTGCTCTCTCAAGCTATAGAAGGCATTAAGGAACAAGGCACCCAGCTCTTCACGCAGCACAGGATTGCCCCATCAACTTTCTGCATCAAAGGCTGCCCATTAGATCAATTCTCTACATCAATGTCAGAGCCTTCATGTCTGTAGTTAAGCTCAGTTGTACGGTGCTCCTATCAGATACTCATCTTCTTAGCACTGGGCATTTCTGTGCCTCTTTTTCTTTAAGCAGTTCCTCTAATTGACTTCTCTGAGCCTTCTCAAGGTTACCTAAGTGTCTTCTCAATCTGTGGCTTCTCACTGTGAAACCAGGTCTGCTTCATGGGGAGGAATCCACTTCTATCAGTCAGCCCAGAAATACTTATTAAGTACCTACTTTGTGCCAGGCACTGCGCTAAGTGCTGAGGATACAAAGAAAGGCAAAACAAACCAAAAAAAAAAAATCTCTACTCTCCAGAACCTCATGGCTTAATGAGGGAGATAATATACAAACAATAATGTCCAAACAAAATATATACAGGATAAATGGAAGATAATCTGAGAACATCAAGGAAAATCCAGAAATGCTTCTTGCAGAAGGTGAGATTTTAGCTTAGATTTGAAGGAAGCTCAAGAGGTCAGGAAGGACAGAATTCCAGGCATGGAATTCCAGGGGACACACAGAAAAAATGCATGGAGTAGGAAGTAAGATGGAGTATCTTATGAGAGGAACAACAAGGAGGCTGGCGCCACAGGATCACCAAGTATGTGCACACATATGCATGTACATACATGTATTCATTTGCATATACATATATGCATGCATATTTGTTGTTGTTGTTGTTTGTCCTTTGTTGTTGAAGAGGACCAATGACATCAGGAGGTGATGCCTTGATCTGCAAGTGAATTGGATTTAAGTGAGGCAGGGCTGTGCATCAAACTCACCCTCTCCTCCAGTCATCCCAGTCCAGTAGCAAAACATAGGTCATTGGCCAACAATAGGTCCCAGGTCAAGCCCCACTTGGTCATTGTTTGGGCTCTTATTGGCTCATAGTAACATAAATGAAATTGTTTTTGTTTTAGCTAGAAAATTTGATAGTCTTTCCCTCCCAGATTGATTTTTTTTAACAAGGTAAATGAGGCCGTTCTCTGCCTCATTTCTTAACTAGTCTTAATCACTGAAGGCCAATGTCTCCTACTGCATCCAGGCCATCTCAAGGCATCCTGATCTATATCTTGCCACTGGACCCAGATGACTTTGGAGAAGAAAGTGAGGCTGGTGACTTTGCACAGCCCTGCCTCACTTAAATCCAATTCACTTGCATGTCAGGGCATCTCCCTCCTGAAGTCATAGTCCTCTTCAAGAATGAAGGACAAACAACAATGATGGACCTTATCAGAGCCTACTTGACCAGAGCTATATTTCAAGAAATCATGATGGAAAACTATATGAGACAAAAGAGTTAATTGTCCCAGTTTTTCAGGGGAAACAAGATAAAACAAACAAATATACAAATAAACAAATAAATGGGAAGGAGGAATCAAGCCCCCAAACCACAAGATATAGGAAGAGGAAGAGGGAGGAAATAGCTAACTGACCAGGTGAGGTAGGGCAGCTACTAATACTCACAGATTGTTATTTGTCTTTTGTTCTCAAAGGGGACCGATGACATCAGAAGGTGATGTCTTGACTTGCAAGTGCATTGGATTTAAGTGAGGCAGAGTTACGCAAAATCATCAGCCTCACTCTCTCCTCCAAAGTCATCCAAGTCTAATGGCAAGACATAGGTCAGGATGACTGGCGATGGCCCTGGAAGCAGTAGGAGACCTAGGCCTTTTTTAAGGTAAGGTCTTTCCCAGGTCACAGTTTGTCTGAGGCAACACCCACTCAGTGATTAAGGCTAGGCAAGAATTGAGGCAAAAGATGGTATATATTTGTATATATGGGACAGACATAATAAGTTTGTTCTAGAATTAAACATGAAGTGGAGAGCAGGTTTTGTATACATATATGTAATTTCTATAGGCTGTCTATACACACATACAGATATAGGTATATCAGCACAAATAGATAAGTTATATCTAGAATTAAGCAGGAAGAGGGGTACAGGCTAAATTTCCTTCAGGAAATTGCAAAGCTCCTTTTTATGACCCCCCCAATTTCTCCCAGAAACCCCATCTTTTTAATACCAATATTCTCTTGGTGGTGCTCTATGGCTAAGGCAAAGAACATATTTTTGTCCAAAGAATTGAAAATGAATGTCATGTAGAGGCCAATGGAGAGATATAAGGTAAGTAAGTATGAAAAGCCAGTAGATTGCAAACATATAAGAAATGAGAAATTTTGAAAAACAAGAGTAAATAGTGTCAAGAAAATGTAGGATAGAAAAAGCTGATGGCCTAATTATGTGGCAAGGATAAGGGATTCCAAGTATTCCACTGGTATCTTTATAATGTCAGGAGAAAGTATAGAAGAACGCCTGCATGTTGGATGAATATTCTGGGGCAAACATATGGGGGATCATGGACAGTGTAGGAAGGTAGGGTTGGATTGGGATTTGCATCATGATAGGAAACATCCAAAGGATTGATGAGATCACCAATTCATTCGAATATAGAGTATAGATAATACTATTCCTCAGTATCTACCTTACAATGGTTGTTGTAAGGCTCAAATGAGATAGTGTAAGGACTGCTTCACAAACCTTATAGCAGAGGTTCCCAAACTTATTTGCCCTACTGCCCTCTTTTGTAAAAAATACATATATGTATATATATTACATAGTACCTCCCAAGAAATCTTTAAACGTTTAATGTTATTTTTTAATTTGCATCATTTCAAAAAATATAAAAAATTTTTTTAAAATGATACATCTTAAATTTAATAATTTATTGTAAATTTGTGGGGTTTTCCTGAATTGAAATTCTGATGATTGTAACTGTATAGTATCATACTGTAAACAAATCATTACATGCACATATTCCTACTGGACTTCCTGACAACGTGGAACATGCTTGCCTGCCAACACTTGTTTGTTAAGACATTTTGGTGGATTTGACCACTGATCGGTTACAATTTGCATTTTATGTGTTTATTTGGAAAATAATGTGATCAGTATGACTTTAACTCTGTTACACAACAGATGAAACAGGTACAAATGGTTTTTCACAATTTTCTTCTCTTCTCTTCTTTCCTTATGCTTCCACTGCCCCCTTATTTTTATACATCACCCTCCAATAGCACCCAAAGCTACTTTTGCCCCCACCCCAGATCATTCTAGAGCACCCTTCTTGGGAACCTGTGCAAAGTGTTATATAAATGTCAGCAATAATTATACATATATGTAGCATACATTATATTATTATATATTACATATATATTGTGGAGCTCGATGGTGCAATAGCTAGCTGGGTACGGAATCAGGAAGACCTGAGTTCAAATACAGCCTCGAAAGGATAGCTAGGTGGCACAGTGGATAGAACGGTGGCTGTGGAGTCAGGAGTACCTGAGTTCAAATCTTGCCTCAGATGTGTACTAGCTGTGTGACCCTGGGCAAGTCCTTTAACCCCAATTGCTTCCAAAACAAACAAACAAACAACAACAAAAAAAAATGCCAAATACAGCCTCAGATGTTTAGTAGTGTCTGACCCTGCACACATTACCTAACCGCTTTTTTCTTTAGTTTCCTCATCTGTAAAATAGAGTAATAATAGCACCTTTCTACCAGGGTTGTTATGAGGATCAAATGAGAAAATAATTGTAAAGGGTTTCCACAGAGTAAATGCTATATAAGTGTTATTATTGTCATCATTATTATTGTTACTATTATCATCATACTGTTGCAACCATGTTAGTCAGATACAGGATGATTAGTATTTTAGTTCCTACATAAAGCATTGACTGGGGAAAAACATGGCATGTTGACTAGACTTCCCCTTTTGTTAGTAATGGCAACCCAGCTACAGGAGGGAAAAAAAGAAAACGTTTTCTGGACATGTTAAAGCAGAGAGAAGGCGTTATATGCAGTAGAATGAGCATCTTCCCTGAAATAAAGAAAATCCCTGGAGTGCAAATAGCTCTCCCAGGTCTCTGGGAATTCTTGATGTCAGCTTGAATTTCTAGCCAGAGTAATGAGGGTCACAAAGAAATGAAGTCAGGATACAAGGATTGGCAAAATAAAATAATCCTAAGACTCTAAAATGTGGGAAAAGCAAGCGGCAGAGGGTTTTCTTGCCTTATATACAGGGGAGGGGGTAAGAACAAAGTTTGTGTTTGTGCCCCCCCATGCCCCAACTTTGTGTGCCTCAGCATCCTTGCTTCCCCTCCCTGTCGCTTAATACAGCCTTGGTTGTGGTCACAGAAGATATTTCCCCCTGTGATAGATCTATGCAGAGACTTTCTTGTCTGCTTCCATACTCTCAGAAGTTTTTGAAGATCTTAAGTCACAAAATGTTATACTTGAAAGATATTGCAGAGGTCATCTCTTTCTTGAAGTCAGCCCTTAGCTATCACATTTGGTGTGTTAGTCCTTCCAATGTATTTGTCTTTTTACAGTGAACAAACTCCTAACCTAAGAGAATAAAAGTTCAATTGTGGGATTTTAGCCACCAGCAACAGAACTATGGGGGAGGTAATAGGACCTGTTCTGTTCCATAGTTTTATTGGTGACTTGGATGAAACCACAGATAACAAAGTTTCGTCAAATTTGCAGATGATAAGCTAGAGGGCATAGCTAACACAGATAAAACAACCCAGATCCAAAATATCTTAAGAGGCTATAATCAAGCAATCAATAAACATTTATTAAGCGCTATGTTCCAAACACTATTCTGAGTGCTGGGGATACAGAAAGAAAAAAATGGCTCCTGCTCTCAAGGAGTTACATTCTAATGAGGGAAACAACACGGACACAAATATAGGAACATATAAGATATATACAGATACATACAGATTAAATGAAATGTAGACTCATAGGTGAGGGCACTAGCATCTGGGAAAACATGGGCTAAGTATAATAAAGTGAAATTTAATAGGCATAAATATAAAGTTCTACATAGTTTTTGTTGGTTGTTCAGTTGTTTCAGACATGTCCAAGTCTTTGTGACTCTGTTTGGGATTTTCTTGGCAAACACTCTGGAGTGGTTCACCATTTCCTTCTCCAACAAAGTTCTACACTTTGGTTCAAATAATAAATCCCATAAATAAAAGATGGGAGAGTGGACTAGACAATAATTGATGTAGAAAAGATCTGGGAATTTTAGGTGGTTCTCAAAGTACAGTGGTTAGGCAGATGACAAAGCCCAAGAGTCCTTAGGGTATGAAGGCAGGTGAGATGGTGACACTCAGGAATCCAGGGGGCACTATGGTATAGTAATGGGCACTGGTAATTGCACTGTGGATGGTAAGGACTGGGAGACCTGAAGAAGCACTTGCAGGGCAGATGATAAGGCTCAATGGTCTACCATCTTGTCAGGATTTGAATTAAAGGACCTTTGTTACTTTAGATTCGGGCCTAGAGATCCCAATCCAACTCCCATCCAGTTCCTATCTGCAGTCCCCTTAGGAACATAGAAAAGTAGAAATCCCTCTACTGAATTCTGCCAATAGTTTTTAGGAGGTCATGTTTCCTCTATTATAAAATGGGGATCATTATAGCACCTATCTTCCCAGGGTTATCGTAAGGATGAAATGAGATAATAGCCATAAAGCATTTAGTGCAGTGCCTGACATATAGCAGGCACTTAATAAAGATTTGTTTTCCCTTCCTTCTTCTCTATCCTTGGTCTTAAAGGCTAGGTACATCCCAACTACACCATGCAGCAATATATAGTTACCACTTAAAAATATTTTCTAAACCCTTTACCTTTCTTCTCCTTACCAGAGGGGTAACTACCAGGTGATGAATTCTGGGGAGTTATTGCAATTCATGAAGCTACCACGGAGACATTAAAGGCTGTGGTCTGTATCACTGAGGGATATAGATGAAACAAAATCAGTTTCCTGACTTTTTAGAAAATCACAGAATCTCAGATTTGAAGTGACATCACACAACATTTAGTCCAACCCATGTTCGAATAAGTCTCCTCCATAATATCTAAGAAACGATCAGCCCACTTTTTTTTAAAGGCCTCCGGCGAGGTAGAAATGGAGTATGCTTTTGAATAGCTCTAACTATTAGAAAGCTTTTCCTCATATAGAGCTTTAATCTGCCTTTCTACAACTTTCACCCACTGCTCGAGTTATGTTCCAGGGGCCAAGCAGAATGAATCTCTGTCCTTTTCACTGGCCTCCATCTCTCTAATTGGTGGGGGGAAATGGCATAATCTGTTGTTCAGTCATGTCCAACCCTTTTGTGATCCCATGTGGAGTTTTCTTGGCAAAGATACTGGAGTGGTTTCCCATTTTCTTTTCCAGCTCATTTTACTGATGAGGAAACTGAGGTAAACAGGGTTAAATGACTTGGTCAGGATCACATAGCTAGTAAGTATCTGAGGCCAAGCCTGAACTTAGGTCTTCTTAACTCCAGGCCTGGCACTCTATCCACTGCACCACCTAGCTGCATAATCTACAAACTTCCATTTAAGGAGAACTCAGTTCAGGCATTTTATTTCTCACCTGGCTTCATAACTTTGGGACCAACCTCTTACTAACCTCTTCACCAAGCCCTTGTGTTATGTACTTCTCCTCTTCCTCCCTCCTTGCCTTTCAGTTTTTTGTGTTTTATCTTTCCCCATTAGATTTTAAGTTCCTAGTGGGTAGAGACTTTCTTTTCTTTTCTTTTCTTTTTGTTTTCACATCACCCAGTACTCAGCACAGAGCTTGGTACAAAGTAGGTACTTCATAAATGATATTAATGATAGACTATTCAAATATATGAATACAGCTACCACTTCCCTCCAAAGTCTTCTCTTCTTTAGGCTAATAATCCCCATTTCCTTCAACCAATCTTCACATGTCATAAATTATGCCGATTGCTCCCCCTGGTTGTGTTCCAGTCTTTACTATGATGTACCTCAAATTTCTCATCAGATGAGGATGATGAATAGTGTGTAAGAACAGAATTGAATTGAGTGCTTCCTGACTCCAGACCCAGCACTCTATCCACCAAGCCCCTTAGCTGCCTCCAACATTTATATAGTGCCTACTATTTGTCAGGCATCTTGCTAAGCTCTACAAATATTATCTCATTTTATCCTCACAACAACCCTAGAAGGTAGGTGTTATTATTATTCTGATTTCACCAGTGAGAAAACAGGGAGAGAGAGGTTAATTACTTGCCCAGGGTCACACAGCTAGGGATTGTCTGAGGCCAGGTTTGAGCTCAATTCTTCCTGATTCCAGCTCCAATGCTTTATTGGAGCTCCACTGTACCACCCAGTACATTGACTGTTCAGAGAAACATCAGAAGACCTATTTTTTCCCACTTAATAGTATTTGATTTTTGCCAATTACATGCAAAGATAGTTTTCAACATTTACTTTTATAAGATTTTTGAGCTCCAAAATTTTTCTCCCTCCCCTCCTCCCCAAGATGGCAAGCAATCTGATGGAGGCTATACATGTACAATCATATTAAATATCTTTCCACACTAGTCATGTTGTGAAAGAAGAATCAGAACAAAAGGGAAAAACCATGAGAAAGAAAAAAATGAAAATAGAAAATAATATGCTTTGATCTGCATTCAGACTCCATAGTTCTTTCTCTGGATGTGGATAGCATTTTCCATCATGAATCTTTTGGAATAGTCTTTGATCATTGCATTGCTGAGAAGAGCTATCCAAGTCAGTCATCACATAATGCTGCTGTGACTGTGTACAATGTTCTCTTGGTTCTGCTCACTTCACTTAGGATCAATTCATGTAAGTCTTTCCAGGTTTTTCTGAAATCTGCCTGCTCATCATTTCTTATAGAACAATAATATTCCATTACATACCACAACTTGTTCAGCTATTCCCCAATTGATGGACATCTTCTCAATTTCCAATTCTTTTTTTAAATAATTAATTCATTTATTTTTAGCTTTCAACATTCACTTCCATAAGATTTTGAGTTTTAAATTTTCTCCTCCTCCCTCACATGGCATGCAATCTGATATACACTCTGCTTATACATTCATATTAAGCATATTTTCACATTAGTTATGATGAAAGAAGAATTAGAACTGATGGAATGAACCATGAGAATGAAGCAATAAAGCAAAACAACAAAAGAAAAGGAGAGCAAATAGTATGCTTCCATATGCGTTCAGACTCCATAGTTCTTTCTCTGGATTTGGATAACATTTTCCATCATGAGACTTTTGGAGATGTCTTAGATCCTTGCATTGCTGAGAAGAGCTAAGTCTATCAAAGTCAGTCACTGCACAATGTGACTGTTACTGTGTATAATGTTCTCCTGGTTTTGCTCACTTCACTCAGCATCAGTTCACATAAGTCTTCCCAGGTTTTTCTGAAGTCTACCTGCTCATCATTTCTTATGGAACAATAGTATTCCATTACATTCATATACCACAACTTGTTTGGCCATTCCTCAGTTGATGGTCATCCTCTCAATTTCCAATTCTTTACCACCACAAAAAGAGCTGCTATAAATATTTTGTACATGTGGGTCCTTTTTCCTTTTTTATGATCTCTTTAGGATACAGATGTAGTAGTGGTGTTGTTGGATCTAAGGGTATGCACAGTTTGAAAGCCCTTTGGGGATAGTTCCAAATTGCTCTCCAGAGTGGTTGGATCAGCAGAAGACTTATTGGAACTGATATGCATTAAAGTAAGCAGAGTTGTGAGAAAAATATATACAATGGCCATAAGATAAATAAAAAGAACACTATTATGAAATGATACATAAGTCTTGACCAGTCTTGACCCTGAAGAAGCCATGAAGAAATTATTCTTCTTTCCCAGAAGAGTTGGAATATGCCGGGTGAGGAATGATGTATAGACTGCCAGCTTTTGTTTCCATTGGTTTTTTTAAAAGCATTTTTGGTAAGGGAAGGCTGTGTGTGTGTGTGTGTGTGTGTGTGTGTGTGTGTGTGTGAGTGTGTGTGTGTATGTAGTGAAGGGGGATAACTCTGGAAATTACTGTGATATAAAAATAAAAGCCATCAATAATTTTTAAAAAACCTCTCTACCAATCATTTTCACATTCACTCATTCACATAGACTCAGTCTTTTTGTAGTTAATGCCCATTGGCTTGGCTTTGCCTTGCCATATAAATTCATTAAGTTATCATAGATTTTTCATTTTACTTCCTGTCTGAAGTAGCGAGATAACCACTGAACTGTTTCCTCCATCAAGAGGAAAATGATTTGACCCCTCTCCTACCCCCACAAAGGCAGCTATTTACCAAAGGTCTCAGAGGAAGATGGTTTAGGACCACAGAGAGGTTCCATTTGAAATAAAGCCCACTAAAGCCACAAGTTTAATAAGCCCTACTTTAATCAGGTTGCCCAGTACAAGAGAATCTGATTACTTCGTTAGGCAGCTATAGCTGCAGAAAATGGAACGTCAGAGTGGTCATGTATCCCTTAATCATCAAGAATATCCTATGTTAGCAACAACTAGTCAGCTTTCATTTGAAGAATTCCAGTAGCATGGAATCTGTAATCTGTTCCAAGTGTGAGAGGATCTTATGGTGATGATTTCTATGAGTAACTTTTTACAAGTTCCTAAAATAGAGAGGAGAGGCAGAAAGAGAAAGAGAGAAAGAGAGAGAGAGAGAGAGAGAGGAAGAGAGAGACAGAGAGAGATAGGAAGAGAGAGACAGAGAGAGAGTGAGAGAGAGGATCTACATGAATGGGGACAATAAGCCCCTAGGTCAGATGTTCTGGAACTTTCTTACTTAGTTCACCATGCCCCATGCCCTTAGAGTCTCAGAAATTTTTTTCACAGCATCTTTAGGCTAAAAGAAATACCTAACAGTTTAGTTTATTAAGTTGTTGTTGTTGTTGTTAAGTTGTTTTCAGTTGTGTCTGACTCTTCGTGACCCCATTTGGAATTTTCTCGGCAAAGATACTGGAGTCGTTTGACATTTCCTTCTCCAGCTCATTTTACAGATAAGGAAACTAAGGCAGATAGGGTTAAGTGACTTTTCTCAGGGTTACACAGCCAGTAAGTGCCTGAGGCCAGAATTGAACTCATGTCTTCTTGACTCCAGGCCCAGTGCTCTATACACTGTACCACCTAGCAAAAACTTATTAAGTATTTAAGTCCTAACAACTTGAAAGAAAAAACATTTTAATTCCATTCTTAAATAACCATAACTACTTTGCGACAGAATGTGTGTATCTATTGGGCACTGCACAGTTTCTCAAACCTGGGAATCAGATGGGACATTCCCACCCTCATTTCCTGTTCCAAATTAATTTTCCCTTGCTACTTGCTTCATAGTCAGTCAAAAAGCAACTATTAAGTGATTACTATATGTCAGGTCCTCTGCTAAGTGCTGAGGATACAAAGAAAGGCAAAATAAAGCAACAAACAAAAAATAGTTCCTGCTGTCATTGAGTTCATAATCTAATGGTAGGGAAAACATTAGCAAACTATTGCATACAAACAAGAAATGCAATGGTTCATCCTATTAAGAGTTTTTACTTTGGATTTTAATTTTGTCATACAACATATGTGATCCTTTACAGCTTTGTATAATCTAAAGATTTAATAAGCATCCCCTCTACTCTTTCATATGAGAAAATAAAAGGAAAGAAAAGAAACACTCCACAAGAGATATTCCTCTAACTTGACATTGAACTACTAGTGAAGTCTTAATTAGGTTTTGTTGTTCAGTCATTTCAGTCATGTCTGACTCTCTGTGACCTCATTTTGGCAAAGATACTGGAGTGATTTGTCATTTCCAGTTCATTTTACAGATGAGGAAACTGAAGTCAACAAGGTTAAGTAACTTGCCCAGGGTCACACAGCTAGTAAGTGTCTGAGACTGGATTTGAACTCATCTAGATGGGTCGATTTCAAGCCCAGTTCTCTATCTGCTGTGGCACCTAACCGCCAACTCATTGGATATAGACCTTTAACCAGTTCTAAATCTCTATAACTGTACTATCCTTTAGCCTATATCTTCCTATCTTATCCACAAGGATATTTTGAGAGATTTTTAAAAATACTTTGCTAAAAGGTAAGTAAACTGTAGCATTCTCCTGATTTACCAGTCTAGTAACCCTGTCACAAAAAAAAAATGAAATAAGGTGAGTCCAACATGACCTATTTCTTGATAAAGTGATGCTGGCTCACTGCTTCCTTTTCTAGGCATTCACAAACCATCTTTTAAAAATGTATCCTAGACCCTTGACAGGAATCTGTCAAGTTCACTGGTGTGTATAGTTTGCTAAATCCTCTTCCTCCCATTAAAAAAAGAACTGGGACATTTTCCCTACTTCAATCCCATGACAGCTTTCCTCTTCTCCATCATTTTTCAAATGTTGCTGAATGTAGCTCAGACATTTCATCTGCCAGTTCTTTTGATAATCTAGAATACAGTCTGTCTGGGATTGCTTAATTTAAAGTTATCTGGGGGGGGGGGCAGTTAGGTGGTGCAGTGGATAGAGCACTGGCCTTGAAGTCAGGAGGACCTGAGTTCAAATCCAGCCTCAGACCAAACACTTGACACTTACTAGCTGTGTGACCCTGGGCAAGTCACTTAACCCCAATTGCCTTAAAAAAAAAAAAGGTCAATTAAAGTTATCTGGGGCAGGTAGGTGCTATCATTATGTCCTCACTTATCTTGGGTTTTAACTCTCTATTAGCAAATTTTTTTATAATTTCTGTCAGTCCCCAGATCCTTCCTTTTAGCAAAGAAAATGGAAGAAAATCAAGAAGTCCCATCTTTTCTCCATTATCCTTTATCATCACTACATCTAGCCCAAATTTGTGTCCCTTTCCTTAAGCCCCAATATAGCTAGAACAAGAGCAAAGTCAATGATGATTTTAGTAGTACTAATTCACTGTTTACCTTTTAGAGCCCATTCTGACTTTAAGGCCCACATACGATCATACCACACTTTTGCATTCATCCTGAATTACCTGCCCCCTGTCTACATCTTCTTTACCTATCTTTGTAAAATTTAAATTGGCCAGTAAGTTCCCAGGGCATTAACACTAATCACTTCAGACAATTTGACCGTATCCTACTAATCAATGTTATTTCTATTTAAATCTTCTGAATTTTTAATTCTTGAGAATTTCTCATTCATTATGAAATGACTTCCCCAGTAGAATTTTAGGCCAGGAACTCCTACTTACCTTTTCAAGCTTTAAAAATCCACTCTCTCCAATTCCAGGCTCTATATCAGACTGTGCTCTACCTTCCTCTCTTCTATCACAAATTGTAAGACGTAAGAGTGACTTCTTCCCAAGGTTTCTATCATTCCTCTTTTAGCCACTGATTCTTCTTTGTTAATGAGAATGAAGGTTGAAATTATCATTAAGGCAAGCCAAGAATTTATCAGCTACTCTTCTTGTGGTCAAGGTACTTCTGGTCAATGTCCATGTAACTGAAGTCCCCAATCACTACTCTATCATGATTGCCAAGCTAGTGATTTCTCTTCCAAATGTATCTATTTTTCTCTTTCTGTCCAGGCAGACTGTCGTACACTTCCAAAATAATATTGCTTCTGTTTTTCCCTATTCTGTCTACTGTACAACTCTATTTATATGAGCATCTCTAATAATCTCTAATAATGTTCTTCTACCCTGCCTCTCAATTAATTATTCTGTTCTTTCTGAGTAAAATATGGTTTTATACTATATATCAATAGTATATATCAATCTGGAGTGTAATCCTTCCCAAGTTTAAGTGATACCTCTATGGAGGAGGTGGATGAACATAAGTACTGTGAGATTTGAGGAAGCATCTTCCTTAGGAAAAGTTACTTCAGAGGCCAAAGAAACAGAGCCATGGGGTTCTGTAAATAGAGACCCTCCCACTGCATTTTATTCACCTTCTTACTGGAGGCAACAGGATGAGTGAGAATGATTCTGTCTTGAAAGAAGACTCTATTATATTAGAGATTATTAACTACAGAGAAAAACATTTTCTTACAACAAAATCTCATCTGGTCTTATAATTCTTACATATATTATATATAATATATATTATAACTCTTATAATTCTATGGCTTACACACTTCCTCCATTTATTTTCTGCCACAAATGTCACTATTTAGGTGTGTACTCTAAACAAGCCTAAAAAGTTACAAATTGGGACCCTAAGAGGGACCCTAAATTGAGACTCTAAGAAGCTGATGCTGCTACTAACCTGAGCAGTCTTCCTTAGTGTGCTAATAAGTCTTTTCTCCTTTTCAGTTTTGCTACTCACTTTTTCATCCACAGGCTTCCAGGCATAATTATGGGTGAGATTTTCCCTGGGATTTCCATTGAACTCAGACTAAGAAACTCCCACAATATCTCTATGGGGTCAAATCTGCTTCTTGTGTCTAGTTTGCCTTCTTAACCTAAACTTTGTGCAGTTTTGTAGACACCTGATGCCATTAGTTTTACAGTGAACTCCCTCCTTGGATTTTATTTTCTTTGTGGGGTAGCTACCTACTAGGGCATCTAATTTGGAAGACATAACAGTTTTCTCCCTCTCTCTGGCTCTTTCCAGGTTAAAACCCTTTTGATGAGATTTGTAAGATTCCAGGCAAATATATTTTAATAGTTCCTTTTTGGTAGCTTCCATCCCTGATCCAAAGAAGAGTAATTCCTGTTTTTTTACATACAGGCCTCATGCAGTCTTAAGATCTTCAGTTTCTTTGCCAGGACTGCATCTCACAGTGTGAGTGAGGAACCATCTGGTAGTATTATTTGTTTCCACATAAGTCACTAGAAGTAGACAGTCAACATCAGGTTTAACAAGTTTTGGGAGGTTCTCTGCCATGTCTTGAATACATGGTCCAGAAGGGATAGGAGACCTCTTTTGTTAATGTCAGGTCAAGAAAAAGCTGCCTTAGTAACTTCCCTCAGCCTCTATCCATCACTGTGGCTTCTTTTTTTTGACCCTTAATGGATATTTTTTCACTTCATAGCAAGTATCTGATGCCAGATTTGAGCTCAGGAAGATGAGAATTCCTGACTCCAGGCCTGGAGTTCTATGTCTAAAGCTTCTGCCTGATCTCTTGATTCAATAAAGATACTCTCACCCAATTAAAACGAGATGAGGAAATTGAGGAAGACTTTAAATAACTTGCCCAGGGCCACACAGCTAGTAAATTTCTACGTCAGGATTGGAATGCAGGTCTTCTTGACTCTGGGTCCAGTGCTCTATACATTGTGCTACCTCACTGCTGCTATATATCTGTAAAATCAGAGGACTGGACAAGATGATCTCTAAGGCTTGCAGATTGTAATCTCATAATCCTGTGTACTGAAGTGGGGTTGAAATGGTAGGGAAAAAAAACCCAGAGACCAATTCCAAAACTGCATTACAGCTAGGTCCCTATTAATGTGAATAAGGAATGCCCTGAAGAGGTCGCATTATTCAAATTTGCATGGCATATTTCCATTGGGCCAGAGCTAATTACTATATTTTACGCAATGATAACTTCAAATGGTACAAATTCAGATACATGCAAACACTTCAGGGGATTGGTTTTTCAGAGATAATCAAGACTTAACTACAAGAATTTGATCAGACCCTCATCTGTCTGTGCCAGTTATACAACAATGGCATATTCCTACTTCCCAGGGCCACCTCGCTGGACTGCTGTGGGGTGGGGGGTTTCCCTTTCCCTGGTTCCTCTTAATCCCTCAACTGACCTCACAGATCCCTGGAATTAATTTAGTCAGTTCTGGTTTACCTTGTCCTGCCCACCTCTCCGAGCGCACACACTCTCTCGAGGCAGATGGGTGATGATGACTACCTATTTTCAATGTAGACAGCGTCCTGCATTGCCAGGATGGCTATATGTGGAAGGCCTTTTTCTTAGGAGACTTCACAGCATGTTATCCAGTAGCTACAGGGATCGATAAGTTGAATGCATCATTTTTTCTAAGATTAGAGGCAGCAGGGTCAGTTGCTTGTCTGATATAACATGAGGAATACTGTAAGGCCTGTCTGAGCAAAAGGAAATTTCTTCCATCAGCCCACCAATGTGCCTGAAATTCCTACCATTACAGATACTCCTTGGATTAAAGTTTGCTGTTACAAATGAATGAATGAGTGATAATAAGTGAATTTAAAAAGTACTTATTAAGAACTCTGTACATGGCAAACACTGTGCTACATTGGGGATTTTTGTTTCTTTTTGTTGTTCAGTCATTTCAGTCACGTCTGAGTCTTCACGACTCTATTTGGGGTTTTCTTGGCAAAGATATGAGAGTGGTTTGCCATTTCTTTCTCTATCTCATTTTACAGATGAAGAAACTGAGGCAAACAGGGTTAAGTGACTTGCCCAGGGTCACACAGCTAATAAGTGAGGCTAGATTTGAACTCAGGAAGATGAGGATTCTTAACTCCAGGCCCAATACTCTATCTACAGCATCACCTAACTGCCCTAACATTGGAGGTACAAATACAAAAGTAATGGCAATTCCTGCCCTTAAAAAGCTTAAATTCAAATGGGAAATATAAAACATAGAGTGAGATGGTAGCCTGGGAGTAGTGCTTTGGTCTGGAAAGTTACAGAAACAGTGTATGGGGCTATGAGAGAGTAGACTGAGACAACCTATCCAATGAGAGAGTGGATTTAATTATGATTCAGGGTTCCAGAATTGGAGAGGAGTTAATAGAAGAGAAAGAGGACAGGGTATGTTGCTTCATGTATTCAAAGGAGGCAGTGAAATGAAACACAGTGGCTAGGGCAATCGCAGAAGAGTGGTCAGAAAGTCCCTCTTGAAATGCAAGTATGTTCTCCAAAAAGAAAAGAAAAAGTGTTAATCCATTAGCACTCATTGACACATATAAGTGGCCATACTTTAAGAGGAACATCTTAAGCACAATTAAAAGGTAACTATGATACAGTGGATATAACTCCAGAATTGTAGACAGATGACTTATTGTACATTCAGCAGCTCTCTCTCCTCACTGGGGTGGGGCTGCTGGGAATCTGGAGCATAAGAAGGACAGGGGCAGCCTTCCCAGCCTCTGAAGATCCAGAATTGCCATAGTTATTCCTCCTTTATTTTGCTTTAATTTTAAAAAAATTAACAAACATTTATTTTCTCTCCTCACATCCTCCTCATTTGAAAAAAAAAAACAAACAAAATCCCTGTAACCAATGTTCATAGTCAAGCAAAACAAAATTTCCGCATGGACTGTGTCCAAAAATATATGGCTCATTCTTTATCTTGAGTTATATCACTTCTCTACCAGAAAGTAGGTAACATGTTTTTACCATCAGTCTTCTGGAATCAGGTTTAGTCACTGCATTGATCAGAGTTATTAAGATTGTCCTATTTATTATTTATTTATTTTGAACACTTCAAAAAATTTTTTTGAGTTCCAAATGCTCTCCCTCACTCGCATTGAGAAGGCAAGCAATATGATATCAATTATACATGTGAAAGCATGCAAAATAGAGTTCTTAAGACTTTCAACATTGCTTGGCTTTTCAATGTTGTTACAGTATAAATTCTTCTCCTGGTTCTGCTCAATTCACTCTGTATCAGTTCACACAAGTCTTTCAGGGTTTCCCTGAATTCATCCCTTTTGTCATTTATTATAGAACAATAGTCTTCCACTGTTCATATACCATAGTTTGTTCAGTTGTTTCTCAACTAATAGGTACCCTCCGAGTTTCCAGTTCTTTGCATTAAAAAAAGAGTTGTTATAAATCATTTTTGTACATGTGTCATTTTTTTCCTTCTTCGATCTCTTTGCGATATAGGCCTAGTATTTATATGTGGCTACTGTGCAGGAAGGAGGCACATCAAATGACCTGATCTTCTCTCAGTTCAGGGCCCCTCTATGCCCTTCTTCCAGACTCTTTCTATGGTGCTGGCTCTCTTGCTGCAGTGTGTGTATGTGGGGGTGTTGTCTACTTAGCAGAGCCCACTTCCTGCTTGGATCAAGTGGGTATCTGCCCTCCTCTATCTCAGCCCCTGTTCCTCTCCTCCCAGACACTCCAGTTATTGGCATCTGATTTAGGGAGAAATCCTCTGGCCACAGTGATTTCCACGGTTCAGCCTGCAGTACATGGTCCTGAGTCTCTGGTTGGTTCAGGCAAAGAAAGCAAACAACTTGAAGTTTGGAAATTCATAGCAAAATGGAGCAAAGTCCAGTTAGAAAGATACTTTTTAGCCAAGTAAATAAAACTGAAAAGTTTGTTCTCTATTTTAGGGGGAGGGGAATGGTTTTGATGAAAAGGGGACCTTCGCAAAGTTTGTATTTTTGAAATAAAATGCAGTTGATTAAAATATATATTAAATTTAGTTAAGTTTTAGGGTTTTTTTAATTTGATAAATAAATATTGCTTATGTTTGAGTATTCAGTAAGTCTTCAACTTAAATAAATTCCTTGAGTGCACACCCTAACTACATATGTTTTGAATGCCTATGAATATATTATTATTATTATTCATATAGTTCATAGCTATAAAGCTGGAAATAATGTAGTTCAACCTCCTCATGCTATAGATGAAGAAACAGGCCCTGGGAAGTTAAATAATTTGTGAAAGGTCACACAGCTAGTAAGTGCACCACTTACAATGCCATCACCTTCTCTAATATTATCATCACTGCATAGCCCCTTTAGCTTGTAGAGGCAACATGGCATGTCAGATAAAAAGCTGTCCTCAAAGACAGAATAAACTGGGTTCAAGTCCTTTCTCTGATACATATTAGCTGTGTGACCCTTGGTAAGTCATATAATCCCCTAGTATTCTAGTCAACTCTCTAAAACTAAGTTTCAGAGATGAAGCCAAACTGGGAGAGGGGATTTTCTCACCTGGGAATTTCCTATACCAATTAAATTACAATTCCAGTACCCATCCTTTAGATATCACAACATCTCCCTATTTTAACTGAGCAGAGCAGTTAAGATCTATTTGTAGGTGGGGAACTTTTGGAGGAGTCATCTGGCTCTGTGGTGATCTCTCACTATCATTATTGGGGGGAAAACCCAATTTCCACAAGCAAAACTGGATCACCATTATTGCTGTGTTTTGTTTTTTAAAGATATAACACCTGCTTTACCATGGGGAGAGAGTCACCTGTTTGAAACAAGTCACCTTAGTCAAAAGGAGCCATTAAGTTAGGTACCAGTGACTACTGCTTACAACATTCCCTTTAAATGCATGACACTTCAGTGACCGTTGAGATGGAAGCTTTAAGAACTTAGCTAAATAGATAAATACATTCATATATAACATTTTTATTAGAGTATCTTTTTAAAAATAACTACTCATAATTAAAGCCTTTGCTACAATGTGGATCATCTTAGGATAATAAGTTTCTTTGGGAATTAAGTATTTGTGTGGTCAGATCTACAAATTAGAGCATTTCCCAGAGGGGAAAAGGGGGAGCACTTGGGTAACTACTGTAACCATACACAGCTGTACATTATTCGTGAGATTAACGGAAGAAAGAGGGAGGTGCCTTCTACACGGGACCTGAAATATCTTATTTTTTTGTCCACTATAGTTCATTATATCATTTGTTCACTTGCAACAGTGTCATAAAATATCTTGGGGAGAACAAAACAGCCCTAAAATGCCACCTGAAAGACGCTAGACACAAATCTTATCACGTGATATGCTTTTTTAAAAGGCTTTTTTGGGGAAAAAAGGAGAAAATATGAAATTGGTAACTTTAGTAACTAGAAAGTGAGGGGACATGCATAACTAGGGTGGGGTAATTGGCACTTTACCACATGGCACTAAATTTGGAGAGCAATGAACTTAGAGATTTATGGTTTACATGGTGCTAACAATACTTATCATCCTTCAGCAAAATTTATCATCTAGTTACCAAGAATAAATTAGTCAAAATAGTAAGATTTCCATAAATGACCATAGCCTTTAACCCAGAGATCCTACTGTTAGGTATATAACCCAAGGAAGTCAAAGACAGAAATAAAAGCCCCATATAAACCAAAATATTCATAACAGCACTTTTTGCGAAAGCAAAGAACTGGTGACAAAGGAGATGAATGGCTAAATAATGGCATATGAATATAATGGGCTACTATTGCACTACAGGAAATTGTGAATATGAAGAATTCAGAGAAGCATAGAAAGATTTATATTAACTGAGACAAAGTAAAGTAAGCAAGACTAAGAAAATAATATACCCAATGATTACAAAACAAATGGAAACAACAACAACAAAACAGGAGGGTATGTAATTATAAAAATCAAAGTTGGTCCTAAAGAAAAAATGAGAAAATGTACCTCCCTCTCTTTGCTAAGGTGGAGGGTCATGGTTGTGGATCACCCATATACTATTAGAAACAAATGATATGTCATTCACTTTTGCTGAACTAAAGATCAAGTACCGTCTTCTACATTAAGCTTTTTTTCTGATTGTCTTAACCTCTGCAGGGGAGGGGGGATGATAATCAAACCTCATCATTAGAGAGATTGGGGAGAGAACTAAGCAACCATTCAGGTTGAGTCATTTCCTCCATGTGAGCATTCTTCCATATGAGTCATTTCCTCTATTTCTGATCTCTTTGGGAAATATACCTAGTAGTGGTATTTATGTTCAAGGATATGCAATTTATCCTTCGTTTCAAAATTTTTTCTAGGATGTTCGGAGCAATTCATAACTTCATTAACCATGCAGTTGAGTTAGTGTCCTCCCTCAGCTCCTCCAAAAATTGTCTTTTTTCCATTTTTGTCATCTTTACCTGATCTGATGGGTGAAAGGTGGAATCACAGAGGTGTTTTATTTTGAATTTCTTTTGTGATTAATGATATGGAGAATTTTTTCATATGGTTATTGATAGCTTGGATTTTTTTTCTTTGAGAGCTGCCTGTTCATAGCATTTGATCATTTATCTATTGGGGAATGGCTATTGTTCAAACAATATACATTCATATCCATTCCCCTTATATGTTAGCTATCAGTGCTCTGTCAGAGAAATATGCTGTCTCCCCCTTGTCCCCCACCACAGTTCACCATCTGCCTTCTCATTCTAACTGCTTAACTTTTGTCTATGCAAAACTTACTTGATTTTATGAAATCAAAACTATTCTTTTTGCTCTCCGTACTTCATCTAGCCATTGTTTCATCAAGAATTCTTCTCTTCTGGTTGGCTTTTAAAGCCATTCATAATCTGACTTCAGTTCATTTTCCTGGTTTATTGTCCATTATTCTTCTTAAAGCACTCTGAGTTCTGGACCATCTAATCTTGCTGTTTTACATGCATCCCATTCCATTAGCCTTGTTTGTGCAGATACCTAGAATTCACTCCTTCTTCACATCTGCCCATAAATTATTTTGCATATATTTAAATTTACTTATACAGGGTGTCCCAAGAATCTTAGTGCAATTTATTCAAAGTGTTTAAGCTTAAAATTGCACCAAGACTTTTGGGACACCCTGTCTGTATATATGCATATTATTTCACTGGCTATGATTGTTAATTTTAAAATGGTTCTTATTCTTATATATTTGAATGTTACATGTAGTTCTCATGTGTCTTGGTAAGTAGACTCTCAGGCTTTTTTTATACATTCTGTGACTCTTTCAAATGGTATTTATCTTTTTACCTCTTCCTATTGACTTTTAGTGGTAGTATACAGAAAAATTGATGATTTATGTAAGTTTATTTTATATTTTGCTACTTTGTTGAAGTTGTTGTTTTTAGGGTTCTCTAAATATATCATCAAATCACATGCAAAAAGTGAAAGTTTTTCCTTTTTGACTATTATTATTCACTCATTTTTTACTTCTCTTATTGTTATAATTAATATTTCTAGACCTATATAAAATAATAATGGTGATAACAGACATTCTTGCTTTACCGTTGTTCTTATTGTAAAGGCTTCTAGCATTTTTCCATTATATATAATGTTGGTCCTTAGTTTTATATTATACTATTTACCACATTATGGATGGGTCCATTTATTTTTATACTTTAATAAAAAACAGAAATGGGTAGGGTCAAAAGCTTTTGGGGAAACATCTATTGATATAATCATGAGATTGTTACTGTTATTATAAAGTCTATTATAATCATAGTTTTGTGAATAGTGAACCAGTTATGTATTCCTAGTAAAAATTCAACTTCATAGTTTATAATCTTTTTTATATGCTGTTATAGCCTCTTTGCCATTTTATTTAATATTTTTGCATCCATATTCACATGGGATATTAAGTCTATACTTTGTTTTTCCTCTCCCTGATTTAGATATAAAAATATTATTTGTCAGTTAACAAATATTTATTAAGCATATGTGTCAGGCACTGTGCAAGCACTAGGGACACAATACAAAGAAAACCAAAGATAGTCCCTGCCCTCCAGGAGCTTACAATCTAATAGGGGAAGACAACACACAAAAAGAAGTAGTAGGAGGGAAGAGGGAGATATAACTCCAGTGCAGTGGCATAATGGAGAGCTCCAAAGAAGTCCCAAAGCAGTATAGCCAGTAGGAAATAGGGAGGAAATCTGTGCTGTACTCCCTCTTTTAAATAGAGGGCCCTGGAACCTGTGGCCTTGCCCTTCCAATCAAAGGGTCCAATAGCAGGGGCAGAGGGCACTGATGCGATGTGAATACCAGGAAGGTTGAATCTTGCAGTATGAGGAGATTTCCTAATAATAAGTTTCCTGGGGAAGGAAGGCATGATGAAATGTTCCAAAAAAGTCCAAAAGCAGTGCAGCTGGTGGGAAATCAAAGAAGAAATTTGGTAGGACCCATTCTTTTCTTATTATTTCTTATTCCTACAAATGGTTTATGTAATATTAGAATTAATTGTTCTTTGAATGTTTGTTAGAATTCATTGTAAAACTATCTGGTCCTTGGATCGGTTTTTTCTTCTTATTATGGCTTATTTAAATTATTTTTCAGAAATTTGGTTACTTAAATTATGTATTTCTCATTTTGTTATTCTAGTCATTTTATCTTTTTGTAAGCATTGATTCCTTTCATCTAATTTATATGAGTTTTTTGCTATATTGTTGCACATAATAGTTTGATAATCTCCTTTATTTTTTCATTATCAATAAAAATATTAATAAACAAACAAGTAAAACCCCCCAAAGTCACCACATGGCAGATTAGGGTTAGCTCCTACTTTGTCCTGCCCTTTTACCTGACCCTCACAATGGCTTCTCCAATAGGAGACACATACTGATATCCTGGGGTCTCTGTCTCCATCCCTCAGTCTAGCTCTTTATCCTTGATACGCAAATTCCTTCCAATGGCTCTGAAGACATTGGTGTTGTATGTAATCTTAGCTTTGCCACTAATTGCACATGCCACATCAGGGAAGTAACTTTAACCTCTGCTCCTCCTTTTCATCTGTGAAATGAAAGGATTCTACTAAATCACTATTTCCCATCCAACAGACCCTGGGGGCCACTGAATGATTGCAAAAGGACTGCCCAAATCAATATAACACAGAGACTTGTCATTTTGATTGTTATTTAAGTCCAAGAAAATATGTAGCCTGATTCAATATCATAAATAAGCAACCGTAACCTTCTATAGAACAAATAATGTCATATATATTCATTATTTTAAATATATATGCCATTCTGATTAATGAAATATTAATTTATTTAAAACCACGTCTAAATTCATAGCTGCTTTTTTGTCATCTTGTATCTTTTAATGAATACCACTATGCAATTGTTATCATGAATGAATCTAGCAAATTTCTGTTGTTAAAAAGAGGTCTTCATAGTAAAAAAAAAATTGGATAAGTACTACTGCCAGGATGGCTGAGATTGGTGGGCCACTTGAGCTCAAAAGTTCTGGGCTAAATGAGATAAGCTGATTGGGTAACATCACTAAATTTGGCATCAATATGATGAAACCCTGGATATGGGAGAGCATAAGGTTGCTTAAGGAGTGGCAAAGCAGTCCAAGTCAGAAACGGAAAAAGTCAAAGTTTATGTTCTCATCAGTAGTGGGATCAGATATGAGAGAGAGAGAGAGAGAGAGAGAGAGAGAGAGAGAGAGAGAGAATAGTCAAAAGATTGAGTTCCACTGGAATAAATGATTTCTGGGGCCTGCACCAGATCTGAACTTTCATGATTCTAAATTAAAATTAAGGTGACTTCCCAGAAACTCTGGCTTTTGCAAAATGAACATGTGAACTGGGGTGAATTCTTACAGCTCCGTGAATTTTAATCTTCTTCTTTTATAACGTTCAAGCCTTCTTGTTACATGTATGTGGGATGGAAAGAGTAACTATCGGATTTAAATGAGGGCAAACTTCCCACTTGGATAGCAAAATGTTGCTAACTTTTTTTCCTGTGAAACTTTCAGAATTATGCACAAAGCCCCTATAGTGTGTGTGCCATATGGAGCACGTAGGAGCTTAGTTCAAGTTGTTCTCAAGGAGACACAGCTCTTCCAACACACAGCATTGTCTGTCAGGCTGCTAACTCAGCCAAGCGGAAGCTCAAGGGCTGTACCCTTCACCCCAGTACCTTCACCAAAAGTAACTGGGGCTGAACCAACTCAAGCCAATAACCCATTAAATTAAATAATTCACAGGATGCCTTTGTGTATGTTATGCTGCATCATCTAACGCAGTGTGACAGGTGATTTCATGCATCATTTACCTCTTTGCATTGTTGAGGAATGCAACAGAGATTAATCAGAATAATTTCACATTTGTAAACAGCTTTCTCTCCAAGGAACTCAGACCTTATAAACATGAACTGCTAAGGTAGCATTCATCCTTACAGTACCCCTGTGAAGAATACAAGCCTGAATTAATTAAAATTGCAAGTTATATTCACCCTCCTCTACCCAAAGCTCCAGAAACAGTCACAAATTAAGTTATATTTTTCTTCCACTTGTTGCTGGAGATACATTGTGCTTGGATGATGCCTGAGGTCCCAATAAGCCTTAGTCTTTTATGATTTTATTTATTTATAGTACTTCTTGGTACTATAAGGAAAACAGAAATCATGGAAGAAGTCATTGAGAGGCACAGTGTATAGAGCACCAACCATGGAGTCAGGAGGACCTGAATTCAAATCTGCCCTCAGACATGTGCTAGCTGTGTGACACTGGGCAAGTCACTTAACCCTGTTTGCCTCTGCTTCCTCATCTGTAAAATGAGCCAGAGCAGTAAACAGCAAACCTCTCCAGTATCTTTGCCAAAAACATACTATAGGCTCATAGAAAATCAGAGATGACTAAAATGGCTCAACAATAACAACATGGAAGACAAAAAGAGGAAAAAAGTGATAGAGAAGGGAGAGAAAAGAGAGACAAGGGATCTTAAAAGCTGTCTAACCCAATTCTTTCATGTTGCAGATAAGGAAGCTGAGATCCAAAGAGTTTCAAGTGACTTGCTCAAGGTCATATGGTTATTAAGTGGCAAAGGTATGATTTGAAGTTAGGCCCTCTGATCCCAAATCCACCTCTCTTTCCACTATACCGTCTTCTTGTTGTGGCACTATTGTAGTAAAGTCACACCAAATATAATCCTACTCAAAAGCTTTATTTGCACTTCTGCACACCTTATTCATTCATTCATTCCACAAAGCCAATTTAATGGCCCCCAATGCACATTCAATAGTTCAACATCAGTTTGCAGGGCATTCAAATGCCGCCCTGTCATAAACAAAGATACAAGGATAAGAAGTCTGCTGGCCTGGCCTTCCAGATTATAATTCAAATGGTAATGCATTGCCACCTTTGTAATAAATTGTTACAACACAGAACAAGGTATCCCCCAAACCCTGAGTACTAAACCCTTGAACAACAGCGTAGTTTTATGCTTTGTGATAATTTGTCAAGTCAGGTACCTATGGTAGAGCTGATCATAAACTGTTCTGACTGTAGTCACTGGTCAAGCTATGCAGTCTACAGGACTGACAGAGACTTGGAGACTTGGAGAGGTGTGCTGCTCTGATTCAACCCTAGACCTGACAGGGTTCTGAGAGCAAAATGCCTCAGAATACCATAGATTTACATAATTACTGAACTAAACACAGGGAGAAGAAAGGCAGAGGCTGCATATTTTTAAAACTTCTTTCTTTCCACTTCCCTTTTGGATACCAATCTAAGATTTCATTGGTCAAAGGGCTTCCTAATGAGGGAGCTTCCTCTACCAACAAAGTTCATCAACTGCTGAGCAATTTCAGAACCTTGGAGAGTTTCCTGAGGCATTGGAGGTTAAATGGTTTCTGCAGGGTCACACAGCCAGTATGTATCAGAGGCGGATTTTCCTGACTTGAGGCCAGCTCTCCATCCACTTCACCAGGCCACCTCTCCCCTCTCCCCCCTCCCATAAGCCCCCAAGGTCAGTCATGCACTCTTTATCAGAGAAAGAATAAAGTGTAAGATGACTAAACTTTTGAAGTGTCATCTTAGAAAAATTTGTGCAAGTATTTAGTTTAAACCTAAAAGCAAGGTCACCATAGCCTCATATGTCCAGGGAGCCCAAAGGTACAGTGCATTGCTTGGAATGAGAGGGTTTGGAATTTGTTCTGACAGGCATGCAATATTAAGTTTAAAATTGGCCCTGTGCAGACTAAAATTAAATATTTGGTCACTAGCATGCATCTAATACCACCTCCCAGTTCATAAGTATGAAATATAAATTACCTTGGGATTAAACCAGCCTCATACAGAAACATGGTAAAGTGTTCTTAAACCTCCCAAAATACTGGCATTTTTTAACTTGACAACCATGTGGATGCCTGGTATGGGACATGTAAAATAAAATGGGTTGAAGGAGTAGAAAACAGAAAATAATTTTACATAGGCCTTTCAGATTTGAAGTGGAACATTTAACCTGTGTGAAAATTGGAGGGAAGCACTTGGCATATGCAAATTCAGATGGAGACTGGGAATGGAAAATATAAAGATGAAGGGACCTTGGAAAATCTAGCCTTTCAAGGAATGTCTCTGGCACTCACCTAGAAATCAAGGTCTAGATCTTAGGTTGTCTGAATGAAGAACTATTAGTCATTAGACACTATGAAGTCCAGGACTGCATCAAATTTTTGTTCTTTTTCTATTCCTTGAAATTGAACTACTTTGGTTGGCTTAAGAACTGACTAGCTCAATTAATGTGAAACTAAATAATCTAATCCTAAAGAAGAAGTGGGTCAAAGAACTGACTAGCCCTTCTGAAATTAAGTCCTATGCTTCCTTTGGGGTCATCTCCAGTCATCTTGATCTATATCTTGCCACTGGCCCCAGATGGCTCTGGAGGAGAAAGTGAGGCTGGTGATTTTGCACAGCTCTGCCTCATTTAAATCAAATTCACTTGCAAGTCATGTCATCACCTTCCTGATGTCACGGTCCTCTTTGAGAATGAAGGACAAACAACACCAACAACAATAACCTACTCTTCCTACCTGAATCTAGGATTCTTCCGGCTGTACCAGATGACAGAGGAAAGGGAAGAAGAAGTTCTGATCCCTTGGCTCCCTCCTCCTTCCTAGTGTAGATGGAGTAAAATATCATGAAGTGTGGCAGCTGTACTTTTATATTCATAGCTACAGTTGATGGTTCTGTATTACAGTATTAGAGTGGGCTGGGAGTGTTAGTGGCCACTAAATTAATAGCCATCCTGATTCAATTCCTATAATATTCCTACTATCTAGATTAGCCCTATTATTTCCATTTTCTCTCCTACTATTACTCCTCAGCAACTTGTAGTCTGACTTCTGTTGCCACCACTCTACTGAAACTTTTTTTTCCAAGGTAACCATTGACTACCTTATTGCCAAATCCAAAGCCCTTCTCTCAGTCTAAATCCTTCTTAAGTTCTCTATAATCTTTTGACGCTAGTGATCAGCCTCTCTTAAATATATTCTTACTTCAAGTCAAGTCAACAAGCATTTATTAAGTACCTACTGTGTGCCAGGCACTCGTTTGACTCCTTAAACCCTACTCTCTCTTGGTTATCCTCATAACTCTCTGAGTAATTTTTTTTAATCTCCTCTTTTTACTAAGACAATCTCAGTGGTTCTGTCTTCATTCCTATTAACTATCTACACTATAGCCCTTGGCAAACTCTTTCACTTCTATGGCCACTACAATTACTTCTATGCAGACAATCTTCAGATCTCTATCTTTAGGGAAGATATTTCTCTTGAATTTCAAACTAGTATCTCAGACTGTCTACAACAATCTCCACCTGGTTATTCCAGCACCTCAAACCCACATACTAAAATGAAACCTACCTCCCAAACCTAATTCCCCTTCTGACTTCTCTTTTTTGGCTAATAATACTATCATTTATCCATGTTGGACACCTTGGTGCTATCTTTGATTTTCCCCCTCCCTTATCTCTTGTATATAATTAATCATCAAATTTTGCATTTCTATTTCCTCATTCTTTCTATTCAATGGACCTCACCCTAGTCCAGTCTCTCATTACCCCAACTTGTACCACATTAGGGTACTTTCACTAACAGTAAAGCTGCTTTTTTATTCTGTGCTTCAGATCCCTTTGTGTGGTATTCTTTCTGTTCAGATACTAGAGAAAGCTCAGAAAGTTGACATTTATGTATAGAAGATAATCAGGCTTTCTCATCATGTTTCCCTGATATTGATGGGGTTGAGGAGGCGAAACAGGGTCATTGAACACAGGAGAGGCTCTGCTACATGGTCTCGGACTTGTCCCCAGTTTCACACAAACCAGAGAGGCTCCAAACTTCTGGACTCTGTCTTCATCTCTCTGTCTCTGATTCCCTCTCTCTTTTACACACACACACACACACACACACACACACACACACACACACACACACACACCACTTCTCATTTCAAATATTCCCTCTCTCTCCCATGCATAGATTCACTCCTCCTACTCATACTTTCCTCTCAACAACATAGTTATCTACTTAAAACTCCTTTCATATGTCTAGGGTTTAGTTTCCATTACCTTCCTTTTCATACTATTGATAACTCTGACACTAACACATCCTAAATAGGCAGCTATTCCCCTGCAGCATCAGGTCCACCTCTTTGCTGGCAGCCCCAGACTCTTAACAGACAATTGCAGTAGCCTCCTTATAGCTACACTTTCCCTGATAACCAATTTATTTTTCATACATCTTTTAGATTTGTCTTCCTTGTACATACAGATTTTGTCAAATTGCCTGTCTCCTCAAATGCCTACAATAGCTCCCTGCTGCCTATTAAATAAAGTTCAGAGTCTTTGGCACTCAGGGCCCTCCACAATCTTTCACCACTCTGCCTTCCCATTCTTAGCTCACATTCTTCTCCTACATGTGCCATCCACCAGCCAAGGTTGACTATTCACTGTTCACCACATTCACCCTACCTCTGGGCTTTTGTTAATGCTGTTCCATACAACCAGAAGATTTCCTGTACCCAGTTTCCACTTGCAGAAATCCCAATAAATCCATTAAAGGTCAGATCAAATGTCATCTCTTTCATGAAGCTTTCCCTGCCCCCTCTATTCAGTAATAATCTTTCCTCCTATAGAACCTATACAGTTCTTGGTGTACCCCACTCTTACATACTTCTATCATGTTGTTAATGATAGCTAGCATTTATATGGAGATTTAAGGTTCACAAAATGCTTTCAATATATCTTATTTGGTCCTAACGATAGCTCTGTAAGGTAGGTGCTGTTATTATCATTCCCATCTGACAGATGAGGAAAACGAGGCTGACCTGGGTTAAGTGACTTGCTTAGGGACACAGCTGGGAAGTGTCTGAGTCAGAATTAAAACTAAAGTCTTCTTGAGATTCCAAACCCAATGCTCTATCTACTGTGCTGTCTAGCTACCCAAGTTGTTCTATAGATATTTACATATGTATTGCTTTCTCTTACTACATCATCAACTCCATAGGCACAGCAACAATGTTGTATTTAATGCTATTTATCTAGCCATCTATTTATCCACCTATCCATCTATCTATCATCTATCTTTGAATCTCTCCCAACCTAGTTCAATGCTTTGTACATAATAAGAATTTACTGTTTATTGAGGTACACTGAGCTGCATTTAGGTCCATGAATGATGTGGGGCACATTCTTCTTGCTTGCAACCCTTCTTCTGCTACCAAAGATTCTTCAATAACCAGCCTCAGGACACATTCTGGTGGAAAGGAGGACAGCTGCACTAGGGGAATCAAAGTATTCTTATGTCAGCATTCCATGATGGCTTCTGATCGTCAGGACCAGGCTTACAAAATTATGAAGCAAGCTGTTTGTCTTTGCTTAACTGCCCCCTTTTGGTTGCCCCCTCCCCTTTCGGCACTCATGGTGTAATGGAATGAGAACTGGACTAGGAATCAGATTATCTGAGTGTGAATATCCAGCAAATCATCAACTAGCTATGTGACTTTGGACAAATCATTTAACTACTCCATAAAATGAAGACCAACTAAGATTTGGTATCTAAAAGGATTTGAACCTGTGAAATGAACATTTTAGATTTTATTTTAAGGGAATGGGGATGTGATTCACTGCCCCCCCCATATACACCCCGGCTCAGTTGATGAAGTCACACATAATGATGTTTTAAAGTGTTAACAAGGTATAACACTCTCTGTGATCCCTTTATGAGGTATGAACACTCCTCTGATTAAGTCAAGAAGGGAATAACAACTGACTAAGCAAATAAATTAGCCTGCCCCTGGGGACTTTAAAGTGCTAAACCTTAGAGGAATTTTTAGCATTTCTGCAGTTTGAAAATCAGAAAAATTTAAATCCAGGTGCTGCCTATGAAAAGACCACTGCATTAAGGAGAGGATGGAATTTCTCCCTCTTCCTCCTCATCAGTCATGTAGATTTGAAGGGAAGCTACTCAACCAGTTTCAGTCCCTGAGTATATGAGGAAAGCAGAGACACATTACAGACAGGCACAGATCAGAGAGACAGTCAATAGAAAGAGGAAATAGTTTCAAGGATCATGACCCTTGGCAGCAGAGAAGAGAGTCAGACTATGAAGAGGAGTAAACTTAGATAGCGGAGACATCTTGGAAAACTACAGAAAGACTCTATGAAGAGGAAAATATATATCCAGGTCCCACAGTACCAGGTTTTATGAGTTGCCTTCCCTGATTACCATTTCAGGTCCTTGTTATCTTCATGGTGGCACTTAGAAATGCCCATTTTAATGCTATAACCTGGACTCACTCTGTCCATGGACTGATCCCCTCTTCACCATACTTTGTATGTGTCCTATCCCTCTTTTTCTAAATGAAATTTTACTTCCTATGTTTTCCCCCATGGGATACTGCTCCTCTTTTCCATGGTGGCTGCTCTTTCATCTCATAAATTAATCAGTGATAATGGATTGAATGTGTACAATCTCCCCTGAGGACACAGTTCCATTTTTACATCTTCAAAATAGGGATGATAAAATAAAAATATTTAACAAGGTGATGAAGCTGAAGATTTATTAGGAGATGGTAAGCAAGTACCAAGCTGCTTTCCTTGATTCAAGTCATCAGTCCAGAACAAACTACACTCCTGAAAAATATGTCAAATGAAATTATTGAGATATTGTGGTATATGGATGGATCACTCTAATGTTGTGAATCACAACCCATGTAAATCTTCTCATTCTGTTCAGCTCGTATCTACTCCTCCTGTAAATCCTCCACTAAGGGCTTTCATCTAGACCTCTTTATAGTGTGGGGATATAAGTAGAGGTCATAGATTCTTAATTATTGCTTTCTCTTCCCCTCTTAGGCAGCTGGGTGGCACATTGAAAAGAGAGCTAGGCCTAGAAGCAGGAAGACCTGAACTCAAATCTGGCCTCAGAAACATTTACTTCCACAAGATTTTGAGTTCCAAATTTTCACCCCATCTCGCCCCTTCCCCCACCCCAAGATGGCATACATTCTAAATACCCCTTCCCCTGGTCTGCCTTCCCTTCTATCTCTCCCCTGCTTCTCTTATCCCCTTCCCCTTCAATTTTCCTGTAGGGTAGGATGGATTTCTGTACCCCATTTCCTGTATTTCTTATTTCCCAGTTGCATGTGACCCCATTCTACCTCTCCCTTTCTCCTTCTTCTGGTATATTCCTCTCTCACCCCTTAATTTTATTCTCCAGATATGACTCCTTCATTTTCAACTCACTGTGTGCCCTCTATCTATCTATATCTATATATACATACATATATTTTTTTTCCCCTCTAACTACCCTCATACTGACAAAGGTCTCATGAGTTACAAATATCATCTTTCCATGCAGGAATGTAAACAGTTCAACCTTAATAAGTCTCTTATGATTTTCTCTTTTCTGTTTACCTCTTCATGTTCCACTCGAATCTTGTATTTGAAAATCAAATTTTCTATTCAGTTCTGGTCTTTTCATCAAGAATGCTTGAAATGAATGAAGAATGCTCTATTTCACTGAATGATCATTTTTCCCCCTGCAGGATTATACTCAGTTTTTCTGGGTAGGTGATTCTTGGTTGTAATCTTATCTCCTTTGCTCTCCAGAATATTATATTCCATGCCCTGTGGTCCCTTAATGCAGAAGCAGCTAAATCTTGTGTTATCCTGATTGTGTTTCTACAATACTTGAATTGTTTCTTTTTGGCTGCTTGTAATATTTTCTCCTTGACCTGGGAACTCTGGAATTTGGCTACCATATTCCTAGGAGTTTTCCTTTGGGGATCTCTTTCAGGAGGAGATTGGTGGATTCTTTCAATTTCTATTTTGCCCTCTGGTTGTAAGAGATCAGGACAGTTTTCCTTGATAATCTCTTGAAAGATGATGTCAGGCTCTTTTTTTGATCATGGCTTTCAGATAGTCCAATCATTTTTAAATTCTCTTTCCTGGATATATTTTCCAGGTCAGTTGTTTTTCCAATGAGATATTTCACATTGTTTTCTAAGGTTTCATTCTTTTGGATTTGTTTTACAGTGTCTTGATTTCTCATAAAGTCACTAGCTTCCAATTGCTCCATTCTAATTTTTAAGGAAGGATTTTCTTCAGTAATCTTTCAGACTTCCTTTTCCATTTGGCCAATTTTGCTTTTTAGGGCATTCTTCTCCTCATTGGCTTTTTGGACCTCTTTTGCCATTTGGGTTAGGCTATTTTTTAAGGTGTTATTTTCTTCAGTATTTTTTTGGGTCTCCTTTAGCAAGTTGTTGACTTGTTTTTCATGATTTTCTTGCATCACTCTCAGTTTTTCCTCTACTTCTCTTACTTGCTTCTCAAAATCCCTTTTGAGCTCTTCCAAGGCCTGGGACTGATTCATATTTTTCTTGGAGGCTTTGGATGTAGGAGCTTTGGCTTTGTTGTCTTCTTCTGGTTGTATGTTTTGATCTTCTTTGTCACCAAAGTAAGATAATATAGTCTGACTCTTTTTGCACTGCTTACTCATGATCCTGGCCAATTACTTGGGGTTTAAACTCTTTGTTAAGGTAAAAGTCTGCTTCCAATGTGAAGAGTGTACAGTCCCAAGCTTTGGGGGTTTGTACAGCTGTTTTCAGAGGTACTTCTAGGGACCTGCAAATTTTCAGTTCTTCCAAGGTGCTATGATAAGGGGCAAGGTGTTTTCTCTCCACTGCCACAACAAGCTTCACCACACCAGCATTCCTCCTCACCCCAGCGCTGCCCCTCAGAACTATGACCCAGATCCAAGAACCAGTAAAGCAAGAGATTCCTGCCTCAGTACTGGCAAAGAGATCCCTGCAATCCCCATCTGATCAGCCACTAGATTCCCCCTCAGTCTGCCAGCTGGAAGCTCAGGAAACAGCTGTGGCCCCAGGCCACGCTCAAGACTTGCGGCTGAGACCTAGCTCCTTTCTCACCACAGTCACAGACTTTCCCCACTGACCTTCTAAGTTGTCTTTGGCATTCAGGGGTTGAGAAGTCTGGAAACTGCCACAGTTGCCCATGATTCAGTCTTCTGAGGCCTGCTCCAGGGTCACTGTGGCCTGCACGCCCATGCCGAACTACGCCCCTCTCCCAGCCCAGCGTAATATACCTTTCTGATCAACCATCCAGGCTGTCTTTGGCTGGAAATTTGTTTCACTCTGTCTTTTTTGTGGGTTCTGCTGCTTTAGAATTTGTTTAGAGTCATTCTTTTAGGTATTTGGAGGGCTTTGGGAGAGAGCTCAAGACAGTCACTGCTTTCCCTCCACCATCTTGGCTCTCCCCTCTCAAGCATTCTTGATGAAAAGAACAGAGCTGAACGGAAAATTTGACTTTCAAATACAAGACAAGTGGAACATGAAGACGTAAACAGGAAAGAGAAATCATAAGACACTTATTAAGGTTGAATTGTTTACATTCCTACATGGAAAGACGATATTTGTAACTCATGAGACCTTTGTCAGTATTAGGGTAGTTGGAGGGAAAAAATTATATGTATGTATGTATGTATGTATATAGATAGATAGATGGATGGATAGATAGATAGATATATAGAGGGCACAGGGTGAGTTGAAGATGAAGGGGTGTTATCTGGAGAATAAAATTAAGTGGTAAGAGAGGATTATACTGGGAGAAGGAGAAAGGGAGAGGGAGAACGGGGTAAATTATGTCACAAAAAACAGAAAAGACTCTTACAGTGGAGGGTAAATAGGGGAAGATGAGAGGAAATGAGTGAATCTTATTCGCATCAGATTTGGCTTAAGGAGGGAATAACATACACACTCAATTGGGTATGGAAATCTATCTTACCCTACAGGAAAATGGGGGGGTAGGGTACAAGAGAGCAGGGAGATGATAGAGGGGAGGGCAGATTGGGAGAGGGGGTAATCAGAAGCAAACACTTCTGAGGAGGAACAGGGTCAAAAAAAAGAATAGAATAAATGGGGGACAGAATAGGATTAAGGGAAATAGAGTTAGTTTTTCACAACATGACTACTATGTTTTGCATATCTGCACATGTATAACCCATATTGAGTTGCTTGCCTTTTAATGAGGGTGGGTGGGGAGGGAAGAAGACAGAAAATCTGGAACCCAAAGTTTTAAAAACACATGTTAAAAAAAATGTTTTCCCATGCAACTGGGAAATAAGATATACAAGCAATGGGGTACAGAAATTTACCCTGCCCTACAGGAAAATAGAAGGAAAAGGGGATGAGAGAAGGGGGGGGAGACAGAAGGGAGGGCAGACTAGGGGAAGGGGTATTCAGAATACATGCCATCTTGGGGTGGAGGGAGGGGTGAGATGGGGTGAAAATTTGGAACTCAAAATGTTGTGGAAGTGAATGTTGAAAACTAAAAATAAAGAAATTAAAAAAAGAAAAAAAGAAAAACATGGAAAGACTTCCACAAAATAATGAAGAGTAAAATAAACAGGACCAAGATGACATTGTACACAGTAACAGCAATATTGTTTTAAGAACAACTTTGAGGTAAAAAGTTATTTTGTTTATTACAAATATCAAATTAACTATAAAAGACATGAAAAAAGATGCTATTTGCATCCAGAGAAAGAACTGATAAATAAAAGTATGTATAGAATAATTTTACATCCATACACATATATGTATATATATGCATATATATAACTCTTTGAGTCTCATGATAACCATCTCTAGGGTGGGGGGAGGAAAAAAAGAAATTTATATAATAAATTTGCTATATATTTGAAAGGAATAGCAAGTTGTGCATAGTAGATTTGCAGTTTCAAGTACAACCTTTTTATTATACTATATTATGGAAATGCTTGTTTTAGTTCATAAATTAAATTTTTTAAAAGATAATAGTAATTTGCATGTCATTTTTATCACATGGACTTCTGCCATTATGGGCAAATTCCCCTTCATAGAAAGCCTGTGGGATGGGGAGGCATTCATTTCCACAGCCCGCTACAATATCCTTTCTCTACTCTACCAGCAGTGACCACCATTCTCACACTTCAGGGTCCTCCATAGGCCTCTGTCACCATCATCTCCAGAATCCCACTACCCTTTCACACCTTTCCCATCGCCCTATTTCACCCTCATCCCCAACTTTTTCAGGTATAATTGTTAGACACTCTGAAGAATGGTCTACCCTGTCTCCCACTCATGGTCTCTGTGTCCTCCAAGTTTCTCCTCATCACCTTCCCTTTTACGTAGATTTTCACCTCATGGAAAATCTTCACAGTGCATATTTTTCTATATATCGAGAGATAAAGACATGTTGCCTGCCCCAAATTAGGATTGCTATCTGTTATCTGTTGCTATCTGTTATCAATATCAAATAATAGCCATGAATAAATGACTCTGTGTAGGCATCACTGGCCTGAAAATCTAATGGACCACATGGACTACGAGCATACAAAGATCTGTTCTAGGGGCAGCTAGATGGCACAGTGGATAGAGCACTGGCCTTGGAGTCAGGAGGACCTGGGTTCAAATCCAGTCTCAGACACATGATACTTACTAGCTGTGTGACCCTGGGCAAGTCACTTAAACCCAACTGCCTCTCCAAAATAATAATGATGATGATAATAATAATAATAATAATCTGTTCTAATATTTGCCAGCTCCATGAGCTTCCATTTCCTATCCCCTGTGCTCTCTCATGCCTGTATGGCCTGATTCTCCTGGCTACAGACTGTGAATTCATAATTTCAGCACTGTTAGACTATACCCTTTCTGTATCCCCATAGCCTTTTTTTGGACTGCGAATACCAGTAATGGACTGTTCCTTAGGACTGAGTGCTTTACTGCTCAATTTTCCAGTCATGGTTTCCCTCCTTCTCCTCTCCATCAGCCTGTTATAACAAATCAGTGGCAGTGCTTTGGTTATGGTCTTCCTCTGCATAACTAATAGCATTATAGCAGTCCTAAAGCACTATGTAGAGTACTACATTGTAATTTATTTATGTACGTGTTTTATCTCCTCCATTGATTTATGTAGTCCTCAAAGGCAGGGCCATGTTTTAGCTAGCTTTTCTACCCTTATAAGCTAATGAAAATCATTAACCAGTAGTACTAACCTGCCTTTTAAAATGCCAAATTACAGCAAGATTTTTAAAATGCAAAAACACTGAGGTTCAGTTAGGTATCTCACTCACTATTCTTTAACCATTAAGGATCATTGCTTAATGCAGCCCTGCCTTTCCCTTGACTTCAGCAGAATTCTTTCTCAATTTACCTTGAATCCATATTTTCTAAGTCTTTCAGTTTTGAGGCTTCAGCTTTGTTTGGCATCAAAAGCCCTTGGTTTTTCCCCCCTCCAATTTCTCAGTTATGCAGTATCAAAGTACTCTAGTTGCTTCTTATAGATGCTAGCCAAGGTCTTTCAGCTTAAAGACCTATTCATTTTATTCCCTTCCCATAAGGTCTACCCTGAAATAATTATTCTGAGGTTTCTGCTATCTTTTGTTCAAGAGTTCTTCTTTCCAGTCGTCTGGTGGCAGTTATCAGAATTGCAGGCACTGAGCTTAGGAGAAAAATAATCAACCTCTTCTGCAAGACAGGGTTGGCCTTGCTAAACCAAAACTATTATGTGGCAGCAAAATGTCATAGGTGATTTCATTAACATTCCAGTAAGCCACAGTTCCTGTTATTTTAAAGGTAACAAACAACTTGCCTAAAGTGGGACGTTTTTCTGAAAAAAAGGAAGAGGATAATTTTTTTTTTCCGTGAGACTCAATTACATTTCTCTCCAGGACTGCTATTATTTTGTACACCCACTGGTTTCATGATTTATTCAATGTTTCTACTACTTGCTGAATATTTGGTAGGGGCTCTTCTTTCCAGTTGGTATATAGAACATTTAAACAAAACACAACAAAAATTCCTCACACAAGATTTCACTGTTTATAAGGGAAGAAAAAAAACAGGTCTGATTGTTATTTCAAAAAGCTTTTTTTTTTTTTTTTCAGATTCTAATCTTTTTTCCCTGGAAAGAACTGTGCATAACAGCTCCCTCTGGTGGTAAATGTGTGCCTTGATTACAGTGGAGAAATTCCATTTCTGCCTTTACTTCCAATCTCTCAGGCCAAAATTTCTTTGAGATTTAACTTTGGCCTATCTCCCTTGTATCAGGAAGGCAATTTAAGCTAAATTTTAAAGAGACCCAATTGTTTTCTTTCCATAGAAATGATTTCTTAGGAAAAAACCCAAGACTTATGATTTCTAGAACAGTACATGAAATAAGGAATATGTCTCTGCTATCTCACAGTTTTATTATGACTACAGAGAACAGACCTAGCTGTGCATGTATCCAAAACAAAATTTTATCTATAGTATTTAAAACTTATGGAACCAACAAAGATACAGCACAAATTCCAGATAGATTTTTGAAAACTTGGAATTAACTATAATTTTTGGACAAGTTCTGAAAATGTGCTTCCTAGCTTATAAATTGCATTAGAGTAGAATCCCACTGTCTATTTGCCTCAATAGGAAGTGGCTGAGTAATTCGGAGCCAGAAACAGGGAAGGACCAGCTGCATTTCCCTGTAGGGGTTTGGCAGAAATGAAGTAAAGCAGAGCCTCAGAAGACTCTGAGCCAGTGAGTTGAGCCCTGGGGGAAGCAGATCTGGAACTTTTATTTAGTAGTAAAAGCAGGCTACTTGGGAAGGCCTGAAGGTGTGGGGAAAGAAATAGTTTCCTCTGTTCATTTTAGTAGGGCATTACTCAGAGTATGAAAAGGAAAGGGTCTGAGACTTGAGAACATTAGCACGATCAGAAAGGCAGCACAATTCATCTGTGGGGCTGGAAGGCAGCAGCTGGTGTCAATAGCTCTAATGAGGGCATCAGCACCATGGACAGTGAAGAAAAGCAGAGCTAACCTAGGTTTTGGGGATGAGGTTTCCTAAACTGGTTCTCATGCTGTAGAGCTTAGTGAGTTGACAGGGTGGAGAGAGAGTCCAAAAAAGCCTTGCTGTGGCAAAGCAGAGCAAGCAGTTCTAGGGGGTCTGACTATCTGGATGTCTGTTCTGTGTGTCTATATTTGTATGACATTCTTTTGTGTGCATGTGTTGATGCTAGAGATCTATTGGTCATCACATCAACCCTGTGATGTAGGTGCTATTATCACTGCCATTCTACTGAAGAGGAAATTGAGATGGAGAGAGGTTAACTAACTTTCCCAAGGTCACACAGCTAAGAAATGGGAAGGGGGTTATTCTCTGTCTCAAAATCAGTGATAGCTACATCATCAGTGTTGAACTCAAATAGAAAAGGGGGCCACTTATCCACACATAGGGCAGCTAGGTGGTGCAGTGGATAGAATGCAGGGCCTGGAGTCAGAAAGATCTGAGTTCAAATCCAGGCCTCAGACACCTACTAGCTATGTGATCCTGGGCAAGTCACTTAAACTCTGTGTGCCTTAATCCACTCGAGAAGAAAATGCAAACTACTCCAGTATCTTTGCCAAGAAAACTCCATGGACAGTAGTCCACAGTCATGATGAGTCAGACATGACTGAATGACTGAACAACAGCAAAGTGAAGCAGGGAAATCATCAAGAAAAATACCACAATCACTTTGAATTTGTGTAGCACCTAACTGCTTTACAAAATACTTTCATAGTTTTGAGTATTGCAACAATCCTCTAAAATAGATGAGGCAGGCATTAATCCCATTTGACAGATTACTCTTTTATGAGTGTATGCTAGATGACTTTGCATAAGAAAAATTAAACAATGGCAGTTATAGAAATGACAACCACCACCATAATAATTGATAGCAAAAATAATATTTTCTCCTTTATTTTTTAAAGTTCTCCTAGACCTTCAGGGACAGGATTATCACCTTTTGATGTGAGTGCATTAAACATTTACAATCTTACTATGAAATTCTCTCATGCCAAATCTTATTAGTATTCAGTGTTGACATTGGTTCTCAGTGGTAAATTATTAAAAAAAAAAAAGTCTTACGTTTTGTGACAAAAATCACACAACTGTGTAATAGATATTATTAAAGACCTTGGAAGATTTGAAATAGGCTGTGCCTTATTATCTAGTTTCCTTTACACACACACACACTCTCTCTCTCTCTCTCTCTCTTTCTATATATATATATCTATATGCACACACATATGTATATATGTATACACACACATATATGTGTCTGTGCATATATATGTTCTACATCTATATCTATCAGAGGGTTGTCTCTTTTGTGACATAATTATGAATGAGCATACTTTAGTATGCTAGGACAGCTAGGTGGCACCATAGCGCACTGAGTATCAGGAGGGAAGTCAGGAAGACTCATCTTCCTGAGTTCGAATTCAGCCTCAGACACTTACTAGTTGTGTGATCCTTGGCAAGCCACTTAACCCTGTTTGCCTCAGTTTTCTCATCTGCAAAATGAGCTGGAGAAGGAAACAGCAAATCATTCTAATATTTTTGCCAAGAAAACCCCAAATGGGGTCACAAAGAGTCAGACACGACTGAAACAACTGAACAACAAATACTTTAGCATGCCCCAAGTACATCATCCCTTTTCAGGGGATTAGTACTTTGAATTTGGTCTCCCCCTCTGCTCTCTCATCCTTAAGTGACATTCCCTTGAAGATATCTATCTACCTTACTTCCTTTCAGAGGTGGTACTGTATAATTGAAAGTGAAGAATGAGATAATAAGTATCAAACCCTTTGAGAACCAGAAGAATTTAAGAATCTTGAGGGCAGGAAATATTTCATTTTTAGTTTTTGTATCCCCAGCCCCTAGAACAGTGCCTTATATAAAAGTAGTCTCTTAATAAATGTTTAATTGAAAAAAAAGCCCATAAATAAAACCAAATGTATTTTTCAAAAGTCCTGGGTTTCAGTCCTGGTTCTACCACTTACTAAATGTCTATCTTCGTGCAAGTCACTTAGTTTTAATTTTTTGATCTGTATAATGAGGATAATAATATTTGCCCTTTACTTCACAGGATTGTTTTGAGGATTAGATGAGACAGAAGTAAAATGCTCAAGCCATCATTATCTCACCCAGTAGGTACTCAATAATAACTACTTGTTTGGGATGGGTTGGGAGGACAGTAAAGAGCATCCTAAAGGGATTTATATGTAGTACTTTAGGCCAGTACATTTCAGGATGCTTATCATGTGTGTTCTTACAGGACAGAGTTCCTAGTGACAACACTTCTTTCAAGTCAGCAGACATCAATTGAAGACCTTTTGGGTGACAGATACAATAGGTATATGAAGATGAAAACTTATAAAACCCATGCCCTTAAGGAGCTTAAGATTCAATACCTTTTTTAATCACTGAAAAATATAACTTCCTAATCAACTATAATAACTTGGGACTTCATATCAGGGCACAGTCAGACTTCCTAGGCTTTATAGTCCTTGGTTTGTGGGGCTAATTCCAGGGGTAGGAAATGTGGTCAGACTTTCCCACTCATTTCCCAACATCTAGCAGCAAATACTCTCTAAATGAACAGTTACATGATAATAATTATCTCCATTCCATAAAAGGTGGAAGCAAAATCTAAAATACCTTCATGTATATTTCCATGTAGTTTAGTGAAGAATCTGAATTACAGTTGAACAAATCTTGGATGAAAAATAAGGATGAGGGGCAGCTAGGTAGCACAGTGGCACTGGCCCTAGAGTCAGGAGGACCTGAGTTCAAATCTGGTCTCAGACCAGACACTTTACACTTACTAGCTGTCAGACCCTGGACAAATCACTTAACCCCAATTGCCTTGCCAAATATAAAACAAAAACAAAAAAAGAAAAGTGAAGATGCTTTCCAGACCCTCCTTGGTATTTGCAGATGAAGGGCAAACTCCTGCAGACCTACAGAACTTCTGGTCCTCTACCACACTTCTCCATTCTAATGCAAACAGCACAATACCTAAGGAAGGGTTGCAGGACAAGTCTTCAGTAGCCATATAATTTGAAGCTAGATTGAACTTGCTTATTTAGAGAGGAAATTCCACTTATGACATCCTTTATGTCTGGCTTCTACTCTTCAGATATACAAATTCAAATATTCTGGAAGATTTAAGAATACTAACTGGTCAGGTAATATGTGTGTAGCTCATGGACAATTTTTACTGCATATAAGATTGACTGTTGAGGCAACTCATCCTAGATACACGGTTGGGATGTTCAGAGACCTTGAATATAGGTGCTTATTATATGGTGGGGGTGGGGAAAGGCATGACTTACAATGGACTATTTCTTGCAAATAACTCAAGGATGATGAACAATGTTGGGTGTTGGAGGTCATCTGATGTTTGCCCAGATTGGTAGTTGGGTGTAGGTAGTACCCAATCTACCAACTAGGTATCTATTACTTATTGTACCTAGGTACCTGCTATCAATCTACTCCTTTGCTGTTAGATTGGGTACTAATAATTATCCTGAGAATGGCTTTAAGAGAAGCTGCTATTATCTTTTAATGGGAAAGACTTTTGAAAATTTACAAGGAGGGAAAATAAAAACAAAACCTCTCCAACCTTCAGCATGCTAATTTAGGAGGCTAGAAGCGGTTACAAAGGAAACTGTTAACTCAACAGGCAAGCAAAGAGGATTACAATAAGTAATACTTAATACAAAGGTTTTTTTCTTCTACTTAGGAAAGGAGTCTTTCAAAATGGGAGATAGGGTATGCATTGGCAAGTTCAGTATGCAATAAGTAATAATAATAGTAGGCTTGAGCCATCACCTACCCTCCCTTTTAGACACAGAAAGTCATACAGTGGTCATACTTCACATAGTGAGTGGAGGATGTGGTCAGTTGTCTAAAAAAGGCATTGGCTAAAAAAAAGAAAGACCACCCAGGTAAATTGAGGGATTTACCTTGTATTCTTTCTTTTGCCTGACCAATCTCAGCTGACCAATAGTAATAATTAGTGACAATAACAACAATGTAATAGTTTAGTGTTTACAAAGCACTTGCCTTGTAAGAACTTTGTGAGCTAAGTAGTGCATCATTATCTTCATTTACAAGGAAACAGGCTTTGAGAGGCAAAAGAGATTATTTGTTCAATGTACTGGACACAGTTTTTCTATGTTCATATAATATCTTTTTATAATACATAATGGCTCACATTTCTATATGGCATTAAAGTTTCCACAACAGCTATGGTCAGAATCAGCAGTATTATGTCCATTTTGCATATAAAGAAATTGAGAAACACACTGAGGGGCTAAATGGCTTGCTTAGCTACAGAAAACTAGCCAAAAGTTAACTGGACAGTAGAAAAACTTCTAATCTAAAATAGTTTCCACTCAAATTCCATTTATGAGTACAGCTCATACAGCCACACCACCTGTATCTCCTTACTTTCCTCTCACCAGACAATTTCTCTCAAAGCAGCTATCTCTGAATGTGTCTTTGGCTCTACTCCCTCTCTCCCAGGCAACTTATCTTAGATCACTGACAGAATTACAATATGCAACATACTCAAGCTGACTGCCTCCAGCCAATCAGGAGGGGATCTCTTTCTTGGGATTCAATTAGCTCAAGCTGTCCCTTTCCTCCATCTTCACCACAAAAATATACTCAGCAGATAAGTTAGCTGTAATGTTCATCACCAGATCATGCCAATGGTTTATATGAGGAAATTTTTCCTTTATTGTTATTTAACTCCCCAAAAATCTTATCGAAAATGCCCATAGTGAAATATTACAATGTTTTGCCAAAGAACCATGAAATTATAAAATACTTGTGAAGGCATTTTATTTACTTTGTATTTTGGAATATCTATTTGTTTGTCAGGATGAGTTTGCCCTTCACCAATAGACTGTAACCCATGTTGCAGTAAAGTAAATTCATGTATACCTTAAGAGACAGAGGAGTTGATGCAAATTAAACATTCATCATTTGGTAGTCAATCTTATCTACTGAAGCTGTTTACATTTAGCAAGGGTATATCCCAAGGATTGAACTAGCCCAAGGATGGATCTATCCTTGAAGTTTTTCCATTTTGGTAAGATTTGCTAGAACATGGCTCCTCTGACATAACCTTTGGAAATGCAGGATGATCAGTGCAGCAGGATGAATCATAGAAGGAAGACTTTTTAATGGAAAAAGACATAGGTGGAATAAAGGTTTCGTAGTTAGGACATTATATCTCCATGTTTCATTATGATGATGATGATGATAATAGCTAGCATTTATAGAAAACTTTGAGCTTTTCAATGTGCTTTGTAAATATCTCATTTTATCCTCACAACAGTGAGAGGTAGGTGCTATTATAATCCCCATTTTACAGATGAGGAAATTGGTGCTCTTATTATCCCCATTTTACAGATAAGGAAACTGAGGCAGAGAGAGATTAAGTGAAGTGCTCAGCCAGGGTCACACAGATAATAAGTGTCTGAGGCAGGATTCCAAATCAGGTTGACTCCAGGTCCAGAGCACTTTCTACTTCATTGTCTCACCCAAGGGGAGGGACACTTGGTTTAGGTTCTGTTGACCTGAGTTTGAATTCTGGATCTTCTGTAGTGCCAACCTGAGGGCAACTCATCTCTGGGTCTCAGTTTCCTCAACTGTAAGATGAGTGGGTTGAGGGGGAGGGAATAGATGACATCTAAGGTCCTTTCCTTCTCCAAACCCTCAGGTTCATGATTAACTCCAAAAGTAGGTTTTACAGATGTTTGGTATATTATCCAGTGGAGATGAATGACTATTTTATATGTAAGACATGACCTTCTCTACCAGGGTCAGACACTGCAAGTACTAAATTATCCATTTGAAAACTGGCAATCCTGGTCTATGGGAGTGGGGTTGGGGCTGAGGGGGTGAAGGAGAGTGTAGGAGCTAAGCCAACAGCAGCCCCAGAAGAATCTGAATTGTAAATGCTCATAAAAGAGTTGATCTGAAGTTCTGAAAAATCACTAGGGAAATTGGTAATGGAACCATATATAGCATGTATAAACTGTGTTTATAAAGGAAGATGTGTCTGTGAATCCCAGTGAGGATATCCTTTCCTTCTTTTCAGAATTCTCAGATGCACAGTATTCATTCAGAAAGGGCATTCCATGCAAATTACCAACCATACGGTGACTTGTCAAAATTTGTAAAGGGGGAAAAACAGTAAGTTCTCCTCTCCCTCCTAGACCCAAACTGGTCCCGACACACATTTATTCTTTGATTAGATTAAAATTTTTTGTTTTATTTTATTTTACTTTTAAAGGAGGAAATGAAGAAAGAATTCAAAAGCCATAAGGAAGAATGGGTATCTGTTGTTTGGGTGAAAAGGTCAAAAACATAGGTAATTAGTGCATTCATTGAATAAAGCCCCATAGGTCTTTAAAAATGAAGAGTTTAACCTTCTACTTCCTGAATAACAGCAAAGAAAAAAAAATATCCATGATAATGGCTGCTGCTTCTGCTTAAGCTCTGGTGCCAAATGTCCCCTTTGTTTGCTATAGTCGGCACCCATAAAAAGAAACAAGACATGACAGGCCTGAGATCAGCAGCAGTGACCTCCTGCTGGCTTCTGCACCTGTCTCTGCACGGCAGTGCACAAGGGCCTGAAGGACACACGGGGAGAGAAGGTAATAGAAGCTCTTCAATAATAGATGGCCAAAATGCAGTGGAGGGAGTGCAGGGAGTGCAGGGAGTGCAGGGAGGAAAGCACTGAGGTGGGGGAGAGAGAATGCAGCCTAGGAAAATATCTGACCCACTTGGCTAAGCACCCAGTGGGTTCTTGCTGAATATTAATGTTGGAGGAGGAGGAAGACTGACTGGAAAGGAATGATAATAATATCTTCAAATAAAATTCAGAGTAAGTAACATCAAAAAAAAATACTGGCAATATTTTGATAGACATTTCTCGGGAAAAGAAGGTAATTGAATTTATTATTCATTACATTTTCAGCCAAAGCCAGAACTCATAACCTTAAAAGGGGAAATGTTGGCTTCTAAGCTCTGACTTATTTCATTAATCTCTGTAACCAGGAAATAAAGCCTATGATATCTTATAGCCCTCATTTCAAGTAACTAACCTTACGAATGAATGAAAGAAATAATCCTTTTCAAGGTATATAGCTCAACATATTGCGATATAACATATGTATATTGAGATGTAATAAGATATTCTGAGGTGCTTTAAATGCATATATTCTCTTGAATACCTAAATTAGTAATAATACTCATTATTTTGCTCATGGAATTCCTTCTTTTGGGGTTGAGTGTTGAAGAAATTTGCTGAGCCTAAATTTTTGTACAATTGCTCCCCCCAATTTGACCGATACATTGTTTCCATGGCTCCAAGTAATAGATAAAAATATTTCTAATTTTAACGATGAATTTCAAAAGTCTTAAGTGGAATCACAACCCTTTGTGCTGCTGGAAGCTTTGAGCCTTCATATGTAGAGAAAAGTATCCCCTTTATCCAGATAGGCATAGCCCAAGCATGCCAAAGGCAAAAAGAAAGATTCCATATATACCAAAATGTCGTAGCAGCATCATTTGTGGGAGCTTGAAACTAGAAACAAAGTGAGTATCTATGGTCTGTGGAATGGCTACGTAGATTGTGGTAGATGAATGTAGTAGAATATTGCAACACTATAAGAAAGGAAGATAATGAAGAATTCAGAGAAATATGGGAAGACATATGAACTGATGCAGAGTGAAGTAAGCAGAAGTAGGAATACACATGTCTACAACAATTTAAATAGAAAGTAATAAAATTGAATATGGTATAATTATAATAACCATGTTTGGTCCCTGAGGAAAAGTTGTGAAAATGTACCTTCCATCATTACAGGGGCAGGAGAATATGAGTTTGGAATATTGCATAGATTGTGAGACACAGTTAATGTTTTGGTTGGTTTTGCTGAATTGCTTTTTTCCCTTTTTAAAAAATCTTCATTATAAGAGATGGCTTACTAGGTAGAAGGATAAAGATATTTAGAAATGACAAAATAACAAAATAAAAGACACAAAAATAACATTTTAAAAGAAATCTCAAAGAGATTTTTAAGGGAAAAGAACCTATTTGTACAAAAATCTTTATGGCAGCTCTTTTTGTGGTGGCTAAGATTTGGAAATTGAGGGGATGTCCATCATGTGGGGAATGGTGAAATAAGTTGTAGTACATGATTTTAATAGAATATTACCATGCTATAAGAAATAACAAGCAGGATGATTTCAGAAAAACCTGGAAAGACTTACATGAACTGATACAAAGTGAAGTGAGCAGAGTCAGAAGAACACAGTAACAGCAATATTGTACTATGAAGAAGTGGGAATGACTTAACTATTCTCAGCAATATAATGATCCAAGACAAGCCCAAAGAACTCATGATGAAAAATGCTATCTGCATCCAGAGAAAGAACTAATAGTATCTGAATACAGACATAAGCAAAGTATTTTTCACCTCTTTTTGGTTCAAGTTTTCTTCTACATAATGACTAATATGGAAATGCTTTACATAATTGCACATGTATAATCTATATCAGATTGCTTGCCATCTCAGGGAGGGGGTGAAAGGAAGAAGGCAGGGATAAAGTTTGGAAGTCAAAAAAAATTTTAAATGAATGTTTAAAATGTTTTTACATATAAATGGGGAAAATAAAATATTATTTTAAAAAGATTAATAAATGCAAAAAATAGGGTCCCTTTTTACACCTGCCCCCAAGAGTGGCATGTCCTACCCAGGCAGTTGCCTACTTTGCCTATCTCTGGTCCTGAGTCTGCTCCTTAGAGTGTCCTTTGCAAATATTATCTATCTTTGGTTTTCCCCTGTCTAGACACTACAGATTACATGGAATTTTGGAAATAACCTAGTATTAAACCCTTTCACCCTTTTTATATATGCAAGGCAGCTGCAAGCATTTTAATTCTCCCATGAAGTTTTCATTAACTGCAATAGTTGCTTCTAATTAACTTGTGAGAGAATCTGCTAAGTTAGGTGCAAATTGAAATTTTTCTTTTAAAGCCTCTAATGAGAGCCAGCTTCTAATTAAGCATATTTTGCTCTAGTATATGAGACATTTCCCCCTTTTCTATGGCAGTAAAAGATATGGTCCTGATTTCTCAAAAGTAATGATGTATATTTTTAAGATGGATCTGCTGGATCTTTTAAAATAAACCCAAATCTATTTGGACCTCAAACTAGCATTCAACCTAAACAAGACTGAGACCAGCTGATGCTAGAGAGAAGCGGCCAACCAAAAATGGGGAGTGACGGAAGGGGTCTAGTCAGCTGACAAAGACCCCTTAGGAGTAGCTAAGTGACACAGTGGATAGAGTGCCAGGCCTGGCTTAGCTCTTCTCAGCAATACAATGATCCAAGACAACCCCAAAGGACTAATGATATTATCTGCCTCCAGAGAAATAACTAATATTATTTGAATACATACTGAAGTATGCCATTTTTCACTTCCTTTCTTTCATTCTTTTTCTTTTATTTGAGTCTTCTTGTACAAAATGACTAATATGGAAATTTTTACATGATTACACATGTATAACCTGTATCTGATTGCTTACCATGTGGGGGTTGGGTGAGGAGGGAGGGATGGATAGAATTTAGGACTCAGAACTTAAAAAATGTTTAAAAAATTGTCTTAACATGTAATTAGGGGAAAATAAAATATTATATATTAGAGAGAAAAACAAAACCAAAAAAAGAGTGCAAAAGGGTCCTGAGACCAAAAAAGTTTGAGAATCACTGACCAAGAGCATCCACATCATCCTGGGGCATAGGGAATGTGTGCTTCCTCTCTGAGGAGACCTCTAACAACTGCCCCAGCTTTTGCATGGTTCCACTACCCCCAAGTCACTCCTATTTCCCTAAACACACATAGAAGATCTTTTGTGGACCCCCATCTCTTAAGGCCTGCTTTCCCCTCAGCTCTCAGTCAACTAGAAGGGAAAATATTCCTAGTTACAGTTTTGCCTTTAGTTTACAGGCTTTTTTACTACTCAGTCCTGAGCCTTGGAGTGGTTTACCCTACCTCCACCTCTGGAAAATAAGGTCCTTGCCAGGTGGACCACTTTATCTTTTGGTCGAAATAGCACTGACTTGATAATTTTCTCCCTCCCTCACCAATTTGGCTTGTACTCAGCTAGTTTCTCCTGCTTTTAGCAATCCTTTAAAAATTTTCTTTCTCTAGTCTGTGGAATGTCTGGTCCAGAAAAAAAAAATCCTCAATATTTTATTTTCCTTTTTGTCTTTCCTGTCTTAGACTATACTAGTTGGCTCCCCATTCTTATACATTGGATCTGGTTTAGAGCTTGGTCAGACATTGAAGATGCCAAAGTCATCGACTGCATCCCAGGCCATCCCCAGTAATCCTGACTTTTGTCCTACCACTGGACTTTGATGACTCAGGAAGAGAGAGCGAGGCTGACAACTTTGCCCAGCTCTGCCTCATTTAAGTCCAATTCATATGTAAGTCAAGACATCACCCCACGGTGTCACCGGACCTCTTTGAGAATGAAGGATGAACAACACAGTGGAACTGCTATGTCTGTCCTTCTTTTCATTCTTTCACTCTACATTTTCTCTATCTAGTTCTATTTATCATTCTCCACTTTCTCTGTCCCATTAGCTCCCTTTTTTCAAGAAGTACCTTGTGGATGTTGTTCATTCAACTCCTGGGCATTGAGGCTCACAGGAGCATATAATTAGGCCTTGAAGAAGCCTTGGATGTTCTTAAGTCCAATTTATTACTTTGAAGATGAGGAAACCCAAATTAGTTAAGAGACTTGCCCAAAGTCTCACAGTCAGGAAATGGTAGAAGCAAGATTCAAATCCAATTCCGTTGACTTGAGATGCATTATTCTTCTGACTCCAGAACACTGGCTATAATGGCATAGGCAGGTCACTTCATCACTCCCAGTCTCAGTACTCTCAGGAGGGGATAATTTTTCTACACCACCACACTGGATCCATTTTCCCAAAAGCCTAGGCATAATTTACCTTCAGTGTGACAATATGATTAACCAATATGGGAATTAGAGTCAATTGCTTGCTTATGTATAATTCAAATAATTTGAAGCTGTGTTTATATGTGTCAGATCATTTAACGGTGATGTTTCTGCTAAGCTGTGAATGTGTGTAGTAGAAAGATACTTCCTCCCTCAATTTGTTCCCAGGCTATCTCTCAAGCCTAGAACTCTCTCATTGCTCATTTCTCTCTCCTGGCTTCCCTGGCTTCCTTCACATCCTAGCTAAAATTTTGTATTCTATAAGAAGTCTTTCCTGATCCTCCATAATGCTAATGCCTTCCCTCTACTGATTATTTCCAATTTATCTTGTATATATCTTGTTTGTACATAGTTATTTTCATGTTGTCTCCACTATTAAACTATAAGCTCCTTCCTTTTGCCTTTCATTGTATCCCCAGTGCTAATGGCACATAATAAGCACCTTATAAATGCTTATTCATTGAATGACTGACAGCTGAAGGTAAATAGGGCCACCTCTAGCATAGGGTGTGAGTGTCCTACACCAAATGTGCCCATATACACTGGAATGAGCATTACCATTGGCTGCTCCCCTTCCCTTTTTCATAAGGGGATACAAGAATAGATAATTAAAGAAATGATTAGTGAATATCTTCCCTTCCAGAGAAAGACTAATAGAAGTGCTCACCTAAGAGTATGTCAGTAGAGAGGGCCCACAGCTCTACTTAAGCCTATGAGTACAAGTAGTCTCAAAGAGAAGTCATTAATGGGTTTATTTCAATTTAGAAGCAACTCTCCAATGGAATGCCTCAGGGATCTACCCTTTACCTGTACTATTTAACATTTTTATCACTCACCTGAATAAAAGCATAAATGGCATGCTTATCTAATTTTAGGATGACACTACCTAAAAGTGATAGCTAACATCTTGGTTTTTTTTGACTACTTTTTTATGTTGAAGATAAATACCAAATAAAATGAGAATTTCCATAAACATACTAAAGGAGAAAAGAGGATTGTACATGAATGTACATGTACATCTCTCATGTACAGTTTGCTTTTAATATATAATAATTTCAATGTAATTTTCAAAGCTGCCCAGATTTTGATAGCTGACACTTTTAATGATAAAATTCAAAAAGATCTGACAGCCAAGACACTGGGTCAAATTCAGTAAGGTGAAATTTAATATTGATAAATAAAAAGTCTTACACTCAGGTGAAAAAAGAAAGAAAGAAAGGAAGGAAGGAAGAAAGAAAGAAAGAGAAGGAAAGAAAGAAGAGAAGAAAGAAGGAAAAGAAGGAAGGAAAATAGGAAGGAAGGAAAGAAGGAAAAAAACCAAAGAAACTTCATAAGCAACACTTGGATGGAGGCATAGCTAGATAATAGTGTGTCAAAAAAATAATCTGAGATTTTTAGTGACTTGCAAACTCATTCTGGTACACCCAAATGGAGTCATGAAGAGTTGGACATGACTTAAACCACTGCACAGCAACAAGAAAAAACTCATTCTGACTCAGGCTACATTACAGGAAGCAATGTCCAGGCTTAGACAGGTGAAAGCTCAGAAGCATGCTGCCCTGGTCAAAACATGGTTGGAATACTATTGTAAGTTCTGAGCCCCTCATTTGAGGAAGGACAACTGATAAGTTCAAGAGTGTTCAAGGAGGAAAGACAGGATGGAGAAGGATATCAAGATAATGACATATGAAGACTGTGTGAAAGAACAAGGGATAGGTAGCCTGGAGAAGACTTATGACAGCTGCCTTCAAGTCACCAAGTATTTAAAGGACCATCATGTGGAATAGTAACTAGACTTCAAGTGGGCAGAACCAGGAATGAAGTTCAGAAGTCTCAGGGGGTAGATTTAGGCTTCACATAAGGAAAGTTGTGCCACCCCATACCTCTGCCTAGAGTCATTCAAAAGTGGAATGGTTTGCCTCAGGCAACATTGGTAGAGGTCCTGAGGTGTTGTTCAGTTGCTTCAATCGTGTCTGACTCTTCATGGCCCCATTTGGGGTTTTCTTGGCAGAGATACTAGAGTGGTTTGCTCTTTTCTTCTCCAGTTCATTTTACAGATGAGGAAACCGAGGCAAACAGGGTTAAGTCACTTGTCCAGGGTCACACAGCTAATAAGTGTCCAAGGCCAAATTTGAACTCAGGTCTTCCTGACTCCAGGCCTGGCACATCCACCATGCCATCTAGCTGCCCTAGCACACAGGAGGTACTTAATAAATGTTTATTAATTGATGGTACATAACTGTTTGCATGTTGTCTACCCTATTAGACTGTATGTTTTTTGAGAACAGAGCCTGTATTTTACCTTTCTTTCTTACCCAGTGCTTAGCATAGTGCCTGGCATACAGTAGTCACTTAATAAATAGTGATTGATTGATGTGAACAACAGCTGCACAAGAGAAAATGGAATGCATAGTCATGCGTGTTCTCTTCCACACTAGAAGGGAAGATGGTTCATTGAGCTGTTGTCATTTTCTCCTTTGTATTCTCAGTCCCTGGCACATGGAAAGCCCTCACTAAATGCTCATTGAATTTAACTGTCATCAAAGGAGCTTCTATTCTAATTCTAAGATCCTATGAAGGGAAACATTCAGGAGGCAGAGGGACCTTTTTATTTCATTTTTGCCTTTGTATCCTCAATACCTAGCCCAGGGCCTTGAATTTAACATAAAATAAACATCAAACTGAATGAAAACAAATATCCTCAGTCTAGAAATTTTGTTCAGTTGCTTTTCATTCATGTCCAACTCTCCGTGACCCCATTTGGTATTTTCTTGGCAGAGATACTGGAATGATTTGCTATTTCTTTTTCTAGTTCATTTTACAGATGAGGAAACTGAGGCTAACAGGGTGAAGTGACTTGCCCAGGGTCACAGAGCTAATATCTGAGGCCATATTTGAACTCAGGAAAATGAGTCTTCCTGACTCCAGGCCTGGCACTCTGTCCACTGTACCACTTAGCTGCCCTTAGAGTCTAGAAGTAAACTCCTTAATTTGTCATCCATTTGGGGTCACTCTCAAGAAAGTATTTAGATTTTTTTATAGATTAGAGTCTTTTTTTTTGCAAATTAGGCATTGATATGAAAATAAAGTAAATAACAAAAACTGTCTCGTTTGATTCTTAGCACCACTAGTATAAGGGCTATTATTCCCATTTTTCAGATGATGAAAAACTAAGCCCAGAGGCACCTTTGAAATACATTTCTCCTGCCTGGCCTTTCCTCCTAGAGTATCTTTCTCCCTTTCCAAACTGTACTGAGAATATTTTAACTCAGTGTAAAAAGAGAAAGCACATTTAACTTAGGTAGTCTAATTAAATTGAAATTATTTTAATAGTTGGATTACAGAGAGCATGGAGAGGTTTCAGGTCTCATGTGGTTGGCCTGCTTATTTTTGAAGGGAAGATTTTTGTTTTAAATCCCCAGTTCTCTTCCAAATTATCTGTTGGTTCCCCCCAAAATTCTCCTCCCCATTAAAAAATATGTCCAAGGTCACACAGCTATAGTGAGAGTGAGCTTTAGAACTCAAACCCAAACATATTTAAGTATGTGCTGATTCCAGAGCAAAGGGACACAAAACCAGGATCAAGACACAGAAAAAGGAAGAAATGGTAATTTAAATGCATCTGCCCCTTTAAAATGTCCCTGAAAGAATACAGGGAAGGTCATTTTTGCCACTGCTCTGCTGGCCCGCTTTTCCATTTGGCAGCCATGTCATCAATTTCTGCCTGTCCCAGCTGAGCTATCTCAGTCAGGACTGTCACAGTCCCTGTGGAAGTTAATGGGTTGTCGACACAGCAGTACATGGGGGAATTCTGGATCAAGCTGCTAGTCTAAGATAAAAGATGAAATTATAATAGGCTGCTGGAAAATTAACAGGTTGCTAGGATGACTGCAAGAGGGAATAAGCCAACCTCAGTCCCTCTCAATTGAAATTCAGGTTTTGACCAATACTGATATGTAAACCTGTACAAGGATATAATTGAGTAATCTGGGCAGGTTAGGCCTCTTTGGGGACCAGATTTTAGGAATGAGGACAGTGAAAGCAAGGTCCAGATCAGTGATGAACTTCACACAAGCCAAGATGGGGGAGAAAGTGTGTATTTGGGTAAAGGAGGAGAGGATAAGCAGAAATTCCAGCTATAGTTCCCAGGTGTTTCTGTACCTCTCTATTCCTCTCTCCCTATCCTGCTTATTATATGGGACTCCTGTTTACCTGAACACATCTTTTCCTAGTCAGCCAAGCAGTTATCAGGCCTACATCCCATGTGCAGACTTAGGCTCCTAAGCTGTTTAAATTGTTCAACAACTTTCTCTCACCTCCTTATTCTGACTGTAAGTTCACCTCCTATTAAACCTATAGATAACAGAGTTTCATTACATCCTTATAACTTTTATACATAACAGCCTTCCTGCAGCAAATGTAAAGCCCTCAGCTGTCTAAATTGCCTTGTAAACCAAGATGAATCCTAGGGCTTTATTGACCCAATTTGATCTTGACAACTGTCAACAGAGATAGGAGCTTATTTTCAGGTATGTTGCTTCTCTTTTATGAACGCTTTAAAGCTCTGTGCTCCTTGAAAGTTAAAGACAGACTTGATTAAGTAATTACACATTTTGGTTTAAAGGAGCGGTTCTCCAATTTTTTGGTCTTAGGAACCCTTTATGCTCTTAAAAATTATTGAGAACCCCAAAGAGCTTTTGTTTATGTGGGCTTGAGCTTTCAATATTTACTATACTGGAAATAAACATTAATACCTTTTAAAAATATTTATTTACTAATTTATTTACAATTGACTCATCACATATTAACATAAATAATATATTTCTGTGAAAATTAACTGCATTTTTCAAGACAAAAGAAATTAGTGAGAAGAGTAGCATTGCTTCACATGTTTTTGCAAACTTCTTCAATGTCTGGCTTAATAAAAGGTAGCTGGATTGTCATATCCGCCTCTACATCCAATCTGATGTGATATGTTTATTTTGGTTGGAGTATATGAAGAAAATCTGACCTCATTCATATGTAGTTGGAAAAGGGGGAATATTGTAATAGGCAAAAAACATCTTAGTATTATTATGAAAATAACTTTGACCTCACAGATTCTCTGAGAGGGTAGGGGAATCCTCAGACTACACTTGGAGAACTACTGGTTCAAAAACCCTTCATTTCAACTTCCCTGGCCTTCAACAAAGGGCTTAAATGATTCAGTGATCATGTAGGTAAGAGCCTGGAAACAGAATTTAGTTGAAGGTATAGTCACTTTGGTTCCAGTTTAGCAAAGAGATCACAACTACTCATAGAATCATGTAACATCAGAGCTTGAAGCTCCCTTAGAAATCACATAATCTAATCCTCTCATTTTAAAGATGAGGAAACTGAGGCCCTGAAAGGTAAAGTGATTTGCCCAAATTCACACAGTCATGGACAGCTCTGGGTCTCCTGATATTTAATATACAACTTGTCTAGTATGCTATGACTTTTTTTTTCTTTACTCTTCCAAAACTCAAATATTTAACAATGGTACCTCATACCTATCTAGAACTTATCACTAAGCTGGTCAATAAACTACAAAATTTGTTCAGTCACTTTCAGTCATGTCTCTTTGTGACCCCATTTGCAGTTTCTTGGCAGAGATACTGGACTGGTTTATCACTTCCTTCCCCAGTTCATTTTACAGATGAGGAAACTGAGGCAAACAGGGCTAAGTGACTTGTCCATGGTCACACAACTAGTAAGTGTCTCAGGCCAGGTTTGAACTCCAGAAGATGAGTTTTCCTAACTTCAGACCATTGCACCACATAGCTGCCCTGACTACAAAATAAGTCATGATAGTTTATGGCTTATTCATTTTGGCATTATTCCTGAGGAGTGCTAGGGAAATATACATTATTCTATGTGTTTTGAAGCTAGAGAGAGTGATGGAGTTGTTCAAAGTCATGTGGCCAGGCAGTGTCTGAGCTCAGAACAGAACCAAGATACTTAATTCCCTGTCTAATGATCTATACACGGCAACTACCCTGGAACTCACAGGCTGATATAAAGGAAGTTAGTTCCCCGTCTTTGAAGTGCAGGGTTCTGGTTTGTTCTACACATCATTCTGGAAAATAATGACTACTATGAAAATGAGACCCGTGGAATGAGAAGTTGTCAACTGAACATTCTGCTCTTCTCAGGCAAGGCTATTGGCCATCTGTGGCTAATTATATGTTTTTAAATCTTTCATCACTTTAAATATGAATGGGGCCCTTGGGTTCAAAAGCTGACAACTGATTTCCTGTATGTACTCCATTTGTCATCACATCTGTGACAGTGGTGAACCTAATTTAACACAATAACAACAATGACCTCCTCCATTCAGCCTCCAAAGTGACTTTCTTAAAGCACAGGTCCAACTATGTCACCACCCTACTCAATAAACTTCAATGGCTCCCTAATGCCTCCAGGATCAAATACAACATCTCTTGTTTGGCATCCAAAACCCCCTCTTACCTTTCCTGTGTTCTTAAACTTCATTTGCGGCCTCATACTCTTCAGTCCAGAGACACTGGCCTCCTGGCTGTTCTAAGAACAAGACACTCCATCTCTTAGCTCTGAGTATTTCCTCTGGTTGCTCCCCATATCTGAAACACTCTCCCCTCTGCCTTCTGATTTCCCTGACTCCCTTTACATCTCAACTAAAATCTCATCATTTACTGGAAGCCTTTCCTAACCCTTTTTACTTAATTCTAGAGCCTTCCTTCTGTTAATTATTTCCTATTTATCCTATATATAGCTTGTTTGTATATATTTGTTAGCATGTTGTCTCCACCATTTGATTGTAAGCTTCTTGAGGGTAGGGACTGTATATGTTATTATTATCATCTCCATTTTACAGGTGAGGGAACTGATGTTGACAGAGGTTAATTGACTTGCCCAGGGTCACACAGCTAATAAGTAATGGAAAAAGAAGACAAACGGGTCTTTTAGACTCCAGGCCCCGTACTCTATCTACTATACAACCTCACTGCTTAAATGGATATTGCCCTCATAGGTATGGTTTAATAGAAAAAAGGAGTGGGATAGGGGCAGAGGAGAACGTAAGCATAAAGGGAGAAGCTGTCTTTACTTATATATGTACATATGTGCATACATATATACAAGAATGAAGGATGAACTACAATACATATACATGTCCTCTCTCAAGTCTTGCTTACCATTTCACATAACTGCACAAATCTAGCTGACTTTCAAGTAATAGGTCAATTGATTGGGAAAGTAACCTCTATGGCCGTACATGGTATATTTTTTTCTTTTTCTTTCCTTTTTGGTGACGCAATCGGGGGGAGGGGTAAGTGACTTGCCCAAGGTCACACAGCTAGTGAATGTAATGTGTCTGAGACCACATTTGAATTCAGGTCCTCCTGACTCCAAGGCCAGCCTAGCTGCCCCATACATAGTATTTTTTCTGCAGTACTTTGTAGACATCGCTCTTCTGACATGATTCCCTAACTTAGGAAACAGAACTTTGAGCCAGAAATTGTGGGTTATGACTCTTCCTGCAAGAAGAGAGGATGGAACAGAATCTCATGAAGAATCTAGGGACAAGGCAGAGACAAAGTCAGAGAATTTCTATTTTATTACCTTTCTTTAAATCTCCAGGGCTTAGCATGGTGGTTAACATGGAGTAAGTCCTTAAAAAATGCTTACTGATTGACTGAGTTCAAAATAGCTATTTCATAGTGAAGGACAGATGGCTTAGTAACAAAACTACATCCCTTGACCCACTTACCAGTTTTTCCTTGTCACCTAAGAATCACAACATTTAAAAGCTGGAATTTTAGAGATCTACTAGTCTACATTGTTGACAACAAAATATCTCCCATCCCTGTACTCACTGTTTAGACCACTCATGCAGGAATGATAGTGCTCTGTATTGCAACTCTTGGTAGGTGTTTTTTATTTTTGCCACTAAATTGGAATGCCCTTATGGAACTATGTGTCTTACACATCTTGCCTGTCTTGTATATATTATATAGTCTCCTGATGCTCAATATATTACTTTGCAGAATGAATGAATGAAACCTTGTCACATTAGTTTTCTGCAGTGGAAAGGTGTTAATGGAGGCATGGCAATCATCATAGGAAGTCTAGAGCTTATAACAGCACTGTACATACAATAGATATTTAATAAATGCTTGTTGAGGAAGTAGATGGTGTAGTAGATAGAGTGTTGGGCCTGGAGTCAGGAAGTTTTGCAGCTCAGTAGTTTTTAGTCATATCCAACTCTTTGTGACCCCATTTGGGGTTTTCTTGGCAAAAACATTGGAATGGTTTGCCATTTCCTTCTCCAGCTTGTTTTACTTGAGAAAACTGACGAAAATTGGGTTAAATGATTTGCCCCAGGTCACACAGCTTGTAAGCGTCTGAGGTTGGATTTGAACTCAGGTCTTCCTGACTTCAGGCAGCTAGGTGGTGCAGTAGGTAGAGTCTGGAGTCAGAAATATTCATCTTCCTGAGTTCAAATCCAGTCTCAGACATTTACTAGCTATGTGACCTCAGGTAAGTCATTTAACCCAGTTTGCCTCAGTTTCCTCACCTGTAAAATGAGCTGGAGAATGAAATGGCAAACCTCTTCAGTATCTTTGCCAAGAAAACCTCCAAAGGAGTCACAAAAAGTTGTACACAACTGAAAAACCAACAAAATAACGGCAACAAATGTTTGTTGAATTGAATGATTGAAAATCTCAGGCAAATGTGATCTAACAGAAATGGCACCGAACTTGGAGGAAGGAGAAACCTGGGTTCTGACACTTAATTTACTAAATTTTGCTTCTCGAGTCCTGAATTTTAAGAAACAAACACAGTCCCACAGTCTGTTTGATCTAACTACTACAATTTATTCATAGTACGCAACTGATTAGGATTAAAAAAAAAAGTTACAAGGAGATATAAGCCTTGGTTTGTTTAAACACTACTCTCAGTCTCAGTTTTGTTTTGGTCCTGAGGGGAAGGATTATATTCCTTCTGTTTGGCACCAATGGACAGAACTACAGAGAGATAGAATTTGGCTCTCCATAAGGAAAGACTTCTTGGCGATCAAAGGTACCCCAAAATGGAATGAGCTGCCTCTATAGATAGCAAATCCCCTATCAGTGGAATTCTTCAAATACTTGTTGGATATGTTTTAAAGGGGATTTATGTTGAAATGTGTAACATTAATCCCATCAAATTTGAGTCTGAAGTGCCTCTGCACTAGAATTCTAGGACCCTGGAACCTCAGGACTTTCCTGCTGGACTAACTACAACATCTGCTAGCCCGGAATCCTAGACTTCAAGTTCCTCATGGCTTGAGTTCTTAGGTCAAGGACTCCACTCCCTATAACTAGAACTGAAAAGAATAAATCCTTAAACCCCAATCCCCTTTCTCAGGAACATGTTGCAGGGGGTGGGGGGGCAAGGTGATCCTCTCTTTCCCCATGGTATCACCTGATGTGAATGAATAAAGTCCTTCACCTCTAAACATGAATTCTAGAAAGACAGACACTGTCTCAGATAGTTTTAGACAGTTCTACCTGCACATCCAATGAAAAGAAGTTGATCCCAACCTTTTGGTGAGCTAATGCAAAATGTCCCCTTGCACACCAGTTCTCCTTTCTCCCACATGCAGTTTCCTATGACCTCTCACATAGGTGATTTCATTTTATGTGATCTGGGTATGAGCAAACCTCCCATCATAGGTACATGGCCTCTGAGATCCCTTCCAATTATGAGTTTCTGTGATTGTGTGCTTCAAGTTGATAATACTATAAGAGTCAAAATAAAGGAGGACAGATCTTGAGTTGAACCTAACAGACAGATAGAATTTAGATAGGCAGAGAGGAAGGGAGAGGATATATTACTTGGGAGGAACTGCTTTTATTCATGATTTGGTATCTGGTCATTTGAACTCTTTTTACATTTATAATATCCTATATCCCTCCCAAATTCTCTATAGGAAACCATAATGGTGCTATTATGTGTCTTAAAGCTATAAAGACCAAACTTTTGAGGATCATCCTGTCCCCCATGCCCTGACTCTCCTATTTTTTCTTTACCATCCTCTCCCTGCCAAAACCCCAAAACTCTCATCCTCTCTTTCAAAGTTTCCCTCAAAGCTCTTGACTTAGACATTGCCATTACTGGATGATGACAAGATTTTTCCCGTAGAACACAAATCAATCAGTCCATAAACATTCATTAAATGCCAAGGACTGTGCTAAGTGCTGAGGGTGCAAAGAAAGGCAAAGACAGCCTCTGCTCTCAAAGAGCTCACAATCTAATAAGAAAGACAGCATGCAGAAAGCTATGTACAGACAAGATACTTGTAGAATTAAACAGAGACTATCCACAGAGGGAAGGCATAGAATTAAGAGGGATGGGAAAGAGTTTCTTGTAGGTGAGATTTTTGCTGGAACTTGAAGGAAGCCTGAAAAGCCAGTAGGCAGAGATAGCGAAGGAGAGAATTTCAGGGAAGAGGGGCACCAGTAAAAATGTCCAGAGTCAGGAGTCTGGATATAGATTCAAACAGGAATACAAAGGATTTCAGGTAAACTTCAGAAATAACATTCAGAAGATGGCAGCTAGGTGGTACTACTCTAGAGGAAGAGCTGGACTTTGAGTCAGAACCACCTGAATTTAATTATGGTCTCAGCTATTTACCAACTGTGTGACCCTGGGCAGTTTCCTTACCTATAAAATGGAGATAACAATAGGACCTAACCTCCTAGGATTGTTGTGAGGATAAGATAGGACGATGTACGTAAAGCATTTTGCAAAATTTACAAGTTATACAGTTATACAGTATGTGTGTGTTTTCCTGTTTTCTTTTCCTGGCTACTAAGTTTACCCTCAAAAAAAAAAATAGTCTTTCACTTTGAAGAATTGTGAAAAGCTCTTCTACAATAAGTTTTTTCCCCTGCTCCAAAAATGGGAACTGGAATTAATTCTTCCTTCACTCTTTCTATTGCAAAAATAAATTAACACAGAAGTAGAAACAATAAGGCCTCCTTGAGAGATGATTTTTCTTTATGACAAAGAATTAGATTTAAATTCCCTGAAGTGTCAGGTTGTCAGCAAGGAGAGCAGCCTGCCAGGGAGGAGCAGAGCTCTGTGTGGGGTGCTATGAGGAGGATAGTGTATGACAAATACAAGTACGAACACAGAAGGAACAGTAATGTATTTATTAGGTGTAGCTAAGGGAGGAAAGTTTCTTGGTTCAATCAAAATAATCAATCAGTCAATCAATCAACAGCCATTGATTAAGTGTACCCACTAAGTATCAGGCACTGTGTTAGGCCTGCGGATACAGAGAAAAAAATACATTCTCTGCCCCCAAGGAGTTTACATATTGCTATATAAAATTTTTACACATATAAAGTAATTTTTTAGGGGGGAGGAAACATTAGCATGAAAAAATACTTGTCTAAATAAAGGACAGAGAAGATGACTGGAGATAAAATGGATAATTCTAGTTACATCAAATTGAAAACATTTCCCACAAATAAAATCACTAAAATCAGAATCAGAAGAAAAAGTTAACTAGAAAAACATCTTTGCAGCAAATTTCTCTGATAAAAGTCTTATATCCTAGAAAATGGGTAATTGATACAAATATATAATAATAAAAGCCATTCCTCAATAAAAAAATGGTAAATATATAAAAAATATATAAAAAAGACTACTCTCAAAGGAAGAAAGCCAAACCATCAGCAACCAAATGGAAACATGTTCCAAATCACTAATCATAAGAGAAATGTCAATTTAAGCAACTCTGAGCTTTCATCTCACACCCAATAGATTGGCAAAGATGAGAAAAAAGAAAAATGGTGATTGTTGGAGGGACACACAAAAGAACTGTTAGTTCACCTGTGAACTGGTCCAACCATTTTGGAAAACAATTTGGAATTATATCCAAAAGTAATTAAAGTATCTATACCCCAAGACCCAGCAATTGTGCTACTGGGATTATAATCCATAGAAAAGAGGAAAAGGACCAATACATATATATATATATATATATATATATGTGTGTGTGTGTGTGTGTGTATTATATATATATTTATATATATATGTGTGTGTATTATATATATATATTTATATATAATATATATATATATTTAAAGCAGCACCATTTGCTGTAGCAAAGAATTGCAAACTAAATGAATGCCTGTCATTTGGGAATCATTGAACAAATTATAGCATATGATATTGTGCAATAAAAATGGTAAAAAGTCAGAGAAACCTAGGAGTACTTGTATGGATCCATTCAGAGTGATGTGAGGGCAACCCGAAGAACAATCTTAATGTTGATAATATTGCAAAGAAAAACAACTGTGAAAGACTTAAGATCATTCATCAATGCAATGACCAATCATGACTCCATAATGCTGATGATTAATCATGCTTCCCACTTCTTGTTAGTGAAGGGATGGAATGTAGCTGAGGAATGAGATATACATTTTAAGACAGTGTCAATTCCTGGATTTATTTTGCATAATTATGCTTGTTATAAGTGAGAGTTTTTTGCGGGGAAGGGGAGAATTGAGTAGGATTGGGGTGTAGTGTTATTAATAATAGCTTATATAACTTCTACAACACTTTATGGTTTGCAAAATACTTTACATATATTGTCTCATTTTATCCTCACAATCATTCTGGGAGATAAATACTATTGTTATCTTCATTTTAGAAAGGAGGAAACTGAAGCAGAGAGAAGCTAAGTGACTTTTGCAGGGACACACAGCTAGTAAGTGGCTGAGGCTGGATTTGAAATCAAACCTTTTTGAGTCCAGGTCCATTATGCCACCTATCTGCCTAATGCTATTGACACTAAAAAAATATAAAGTGACAGAAGAAAAGAGTGATGATAAGTCATTAAAAAATAAATGATAGCAGAAGGAGGTTGAGAAGAAGATACAGAATAGAAGGGATATTTTAAAACCACCATATTAAATCTGAAATATAAATATCTATATTACTTAAATAACATATAATTAATATATTAATCATATTAAGATATCATCTAAATAGTATAACATTGACATATATCTTACATTGTACATATTATTATTCATTGTATAATTTATTATATAATACATTATAACATAATGTAATAGGTTGATGCATTAATATATTAACTATAATTTTATAATTACATCAATATAATTATATATGATATGATCAAATTATAATTATAATATCATAATTATATATATAATTATATATATGACCACATATTATAATTTATAGAACAATGTATAATGTAACAACATGTAATTTATGCAATAATTTTATCACAATATATTATATGTAAGCATATTATATATTTATCTAAGTTAGAAATGTTCGCATTTGTTGATATTGTTAAAGTTCATAATAAAAAAAGGGGGAAACATTTTGAAAGAAGCAAAAGGATACTAATTAATCCTCCCATTTTTAAAATTGGGTAAAGTCCTGATAATTGATGATACTAAAGCAATTGCCAGTTGCATCATGGGCTGATCCCAAAGATCTCTTAAAATGTTCATCCATCATTTACCTGAAGACTTCCAAAGAGGAGAAAAGTCACTAACTCTCTAAATAGTCCATTCCACTTTGAGGTGGCTCTAATTATTAGAGAGCTTTTCCTTATATGAAGCCTTTGCATTGCAACTTCTATCCCCCTTTCCCAATTCTTCCACTTGAGGACAAGTAGAGTAATTTTAATCCCTCTCCCACATGGCAGCCCTTCAGATGTTTGAAGACTGCTTTCCTATATCCCCCAAGTCTTCTCTCTTCTATAGATTAAACACCCTTGGTTTTTATTCTTTAATCAGTCCTCATATGACATGATTTCAGGACCCTTCATTACTAGCTGCCCTCCTCTAGATGCTCTCTAGATGTTACTGATGCCCAGAAATAAAAGCAATACTTCAGATTACATTCATTTTGTTCTGATCTGGGTAGAGTACCATGCAATAAATTTACTCCTTCTTTCTAGAGTGCCCTACTCCTCGCATGTACTTAGTGAAATCTTTCAAAGGCCTAGTTCAAATGCCACATCCTAGCGATGTCTTTTCTGATCACTCCAGCCAAGAGCTCTCAGGACTTACTGTTATAGAGTCTCAGCATTAAGTGGTGCCTCCAGAAGTCCTCTAGTCTAACTCATACTAGAATAGAAGTTTCTGACTAAAAATATCTCTGACAATCTCTAGAGCGCACTGCCTTATATTGGCCACAGTTATTTATGTTCGATTTATTATATTTCTTCTCCTAGGCTGTAAGCTCCTTGAGAAGGACCCCCACCTTATTCATTTATGTCTCTACCCCCTCCTCTCTCTCCCTCATTCCTTTAGCACACAGGAAGATGCCAAAGTTTTTTGTTGAATGACTGAATTTATTAATAGGAACATTTAAAAAAACACCTCGAACTCACATCCTTGAAAAGCTGCTCCCATTATTTGCTATGATTTGATGCCATTGACTGTATTTATTAACAAGGCACCAGAATTAGGATATTTTCCTCTTTCCACCTTCTCAGATCTCAGCATTTTATTTTTCTTTTGAGCCAAGGTCTAGATGAGTTAACAATAGTTCTCCACTGAGAGTTCTAGTAATGTTTACAGTTCCTTTCAACCACTTTTACCCGATTTGCATATGAAAGCCAAGCCAATACTTCACTGGAAAAAAACAAGTTCTCCAGGGAGTCATTCCAGGCCAACAACTGGGAATCTGAACAGAAATGCATGAGGATTAGGAAGCTGGGAGAATGAATAAATTCCTAGGCCATTGAGTTAGTCCTCTGTCCTTCACTTACTGTAATACAATTTACTTCCCCCATTAATGGTTTTTTTTCCTGTTCTTTAATTGAGAAAGGTTGGAAGAAATATACAAATGCTAATTGAAACTTCATCCCCCTCACAAAGTAAAATAGATGAGTAAAATTAAAATGAAAGCTTAGACAATAATGCCTTTTTTTGCCCTGTTGTTTACCCCTTCGCCCCTTCAAGTTATTTGTAACTAAGGCTGCTTGGGGACAAAGGGTCCTCAGGCCCTGGTGACTAGCTAAAGGAAGTAGGAAGGCTTCTGGAGTAAGTAAGGTTTTAAGGACTCAGGATCTTTGAGCCAACTAGGTCAACTGGAGTTTGGTCCCAGGACACTGAACTTTATGAAATGCTCAAATTCAGAGAAGGGTTTCTTAATCGTTTTTATGTCATGGATCCCTTTGGCAGTCTGGCAAAGCCTATAGAAATCTTCTCAAAAGAATTTTTAAAATCCATATTATTTAAATATATAAAATAAAACACATAGAATTACAAAGAAGACTGATCATATTGAAATTTTTCCCATTCAAATTCACAGGCCCCCTGAAATCTGTCCATAGACTCTCCCCACATCCAAGGTTAAGAATCCTTGAGTTAGAGGGATCTGAGAGCACCTGTATTCCTCAAGAGTAGATATAACTTGTTAGTTTCAAGAGATCAGGAATAATTAAGTAAAATATCAGACAGCTTGTTTCTTCCTTCAGAGAGAAAGCTCCCCTTCCCCAGAGGGGACTGGACTGTCCCAGCCCTCAATACTACTCCCTAAGAGTAGTCTTGAGGTATCTGTTAAAGATCAAAGATCTGTTAAAGGCCAAGGTCTCCCACTGCATCCTGGGCCATCTCCAGTCGTTCTGATCTGTATCTTGCCATTGGATCCAGATGGCTCCAGAGGAGAAAGTAAGACTGGTGACTTTGCATAGTCCTCCCTCAGTTAAATCCAATTCACTCGCATGTCATGGCATCAACTCCCTGATGTCATGGTCCTCTTTGAGAACAAAAGGACAAACAACAACCTCTGTGAGTAGGAGTGGTTTGCCATTTCCTTCTCTAGCTCATTTTACAGATGAGGAAACTGAGGCAAACAGAGTGAAGTGACTTGCCCAGGGTCACCCAGCTAGTCAGTGGCTGAGGCTGGATTTGAACTCAGGGAGATGAGTCTTCCTGACTCTAGGACCAGTGCTCTATCCACTAGATGCTCAGATTATGAGGAGTAAGTTATGAAGGGCTTTTCCCCTACCTCCAGTCATTGCTGGAAAGCAATACTCAGGCATATTTCAAGAAGCCAAGAAACAGACCTTACGGCTTCCACTGGGTATCAAGAAGCCTCAGGGGACAAAGAGAAAGGAAGAAATGCAGTCTGAAATCTCCTTTCCTCGCTCATCTGTCAAGATGGGTCGGGATTGGGGTGAACAATAGTCAGCCCAACTAGACCCACAGCAATCAGTGAGTAAAATCACTGGACCAAGTATTAGGGCCACTGGAGGTGGAATTATGTTTTGTTTTGTTTTTAAAAAGTAAGGTTACAGTGTTTTACAAGTGCAAAGCTTTACATTTCAAGACATTAAAAAAAATCCCCAACTGATAAATGGTCAAAGGATACGAACCTGATATGAACAGGCAGTTTTCAGAGGAAGAAATTAAAGCTACCTGTAGCCATATGAAAAAATTCTCTAAATCACTACTGATTAGAGAAATGAAAATTGAAATAATTCTGATCCACAACTATCAGATTGGCTAATATGACACAAAAGGAAAATGATAAATGTTGGAGAGGATGTGGGAGAATTGGAACACTAATGCATTGTTGGTGGAGTTGTGAACTGATCCAACCAATCTGGAGAGCATTTTGGAACTATGCCCATAGGGCTATCAAACTGTGCATACCTTTTGATCCAGCAATACCACTACTCGGTCTATATCCCAAAGAGATCATAAAAAAGGGAAAAGGACCCACGTGCACAAAAATATTGATAGCAGTTCTTTTTATGGTGGCAAAGAATTGGAAATTGAGGGGATGCCCATCAATTGGGGAATGGCTGAATAAGCTGTGGTATATGAATGTAATGGAATACTATTGTTCTATAAGAAATGATGAGTAGGCAGATTTCAGAAAAACCTGGAAAGACTTATACGAACTGATGCTAAGTGAAGTGAGTAGAACCAGGAGAGCATTGTACATTGTAACAGAAACATTGTACGATGATCAACTTACAACAACAAAATGATAGATTTCACTCTTCTCACCAATACAGTGATCTAAGACAATTCCAAAAGAGTCATGATGGAAAATGCTATCCACATCCAGATAAAGAACTATGGAGTCCAAATGCAGATTGAAGCATACTGTTTTCTATTTTCATTTTTTTTTCTTTTTCATGGTTTTTCCCTTTTGTTCTCATTCTTCCTTTACAACATGACTAACATGGAAATGTTTAACATGATTGCACATGTACAACCTGTATCAGATTGGTTGCTGTCTTGGGGAAGGGGGTAAATTTGGAACTCAAAAGCTACAAAAATGAATGTTGAAAACTATCTTTACATGTAATTGGAAAAAAAAAAAAACACTATTAAGTGCAAAAAAAAAAAAGTCCTGGTCCAGTGGACTAAACATTGATGGCTAACGTGATCCGCAAGTGTGGCCCTGGAAGCCTAATGGTGCTTTCTCTTTTAGAGAGTAAGCTCTCCATCCTCACAACCAGTGTCCCCAATCCCTGTCTCACTCCTTGCCCCAGGGTTCTTCTGATCTCTGCTAGGGCAGCTTTGTTTAGACAAGAGAAAGAATTAAAGGGAAAAAAGCCAAGATCTCAGTTCAGAAGCTTGACTCTCTCAGGGTTGCTCTGGAGTTAGCTTGGGAGAGTAGATGGTTAAATTTTCAGTATGAGGACTTAGACCTCAGAAATAGACAAATTCAAACTAGGGTTCAATTTATTGCTTGGTTGATTGTCTAGACTTAAGAAAGTGATGGAGAAAACGTTAACAATACAGATTAAACTTTTTTTCCTTGCCTTTTATTTTTGAACATGGCTAATGTGGAAAAAACCCACTTTTTTCTATTATTGGCTATCACAGAGGCAGAAATTGACTCTTACATAATGGATGTGCGCTTATATCTTAATAATGTTTCCCCAGAATTTGAGTGGTATTTCTATTACTTATTTAGTGTAATGTATTGAACAATTTTTTGTTTATCTCTGAGCTTAAATTTTCCTAATGTGACCAAGGTATGCTTTTATATCTGAAAATTTGTATGTTTCTTTAAAATATACACCTGTAAGAATGAAATATACTGCACAGAGGAGTTAGCCAATATTTTTTACTGTTATGATTGGAAAGGCATACGTAGAGAAGGCTTAGTGTAGTGCAGGGGTGGGGAACCTGCAGCCTCATGGCCATATCTGGTATAGTGGACGAAGATCTGACTTCGGGGCCAAGAAAACCTGGGTTCGAGTCCTACTTCTGACACATACTAGCTATGAGACCCTGAACAAGTTACCTAACCTCTCAACACTCAGGGGTGGAGAACCTGTGGCCCTCTAGGTCCTTCTAGGTCCTCAAGTGTGGCCCTTTGACTGAATCCACACTTCACAGAATAAATCCCCTTAATAAAAGGATTTGTTCTGTAAAACTTGGACTCAGTCGAAAAGCCACACCCGAGGACCTAGAAGGCCACACGTGCCCTCAAGGCTGCAGGTTCCCTACCCCTGCTAGACAACTGTAGCAGAGGACTTATTAATTTGGGGTCTATGAACTTTTTTTTTAATTGATAATTGTATAATTGGTTTCCTATGTGATCTTATATTATTTTACATTATGTATTTAAAAAATTATTCTGAGAAGGGGTCCAAGGCTGCACCATATTGTCAAAAAGGCCAATATTATAAACAAACAAACAAAAAATGGCTAAGAACTCCTGCTCTAAGACTATAAATCACAGAGAAGGTGCTGACCTGCACTGGTAGAGAAGTTCCTACCCTAGGATCTCCTTTCACCAATAAAATCACAGATCCAACCCTTATCCCTACAATCTGAATATTTAAATTGTACCCAATGGACTAAGAGTTAATTTAGCAGATAGCAAAAAAGACCTTGAGTAAGCCAGAAATACCTTATCAGACTCTGTCTGTAGAAAGTTTTTCTATGAGAGGAAAAAGAGAGAGAAATCTACACCACAATAATTAGAAATTGAGTTATAGGTATATTACAAAGGCTTCATGGATTTTATAACTTTGTGTATTAGGTATGGATATTAGTCCCATTCCATTTTTTCCCCAGAAGATGAGAACATGGTCACTAGTTAATTAGAAGTTAATTTAATTCAGATCCTGTAATAGCTTTTCTTCTGCAATGATAAGTTATCAATTGCTGTTAAGACATTAATGTTGTGTGTTAGACGTGCATTCCTAGCACCTAAAATCTCCACCTCAGATCCTGGAGAAGAGCCTAGAAACCTGGTGAAACATCTCATTAGATGCTTCCATCTACCAACTATTAAATGTCAAGACCTTCAAATTTATACCCATAGGTCCATCTTAAAATACTCTTGCCCCTGGAGAAGCTGACTTCATCCATCCCCCACGTCTTCAGAAACATTCATCCACTATCACTAGTCTTAATAACGGCTGTTATTGTCCTCAACAAGCCCCTACCTCTTCTTATATATTCATTTTCTATAAAATGTCATATTTCCTTTTTGTGGCCATTAATTGGAACCACTGATGTTTATGTTTTAGAATGTGTTATGAAAAAGTGTCATGTTGTATGGAAAAGGAACGTTGGAAGATGAATGCAAAAAAAGAGCTTGAGAACTTTTAGAAAGACTTTATGTGAGCTTAAATGGGCACAGAAGATGGCTTTTTTTTTATGATTGTCATGAATTGGGTTACAACTGGAAACCTGCTGTTACTGATGTTAACTCTAAACATAATTGCTCCCTGTTTAAATTTTAAGCAGTGGAATTAATTTATTTTATGAGGTGGATTCTCTTGGAACTGTAAATTTGATTGACCCGTGACCTCACTCTGATCCAGGTGAAAGGACTCTTGCTGATGAATCAGCAAACCATCATGTAAAGAGAAATGTTAGTAAGCCCAAGCTTGAGTGCCAAGCAGTATACCAAGGGGGAGCTAGATAGGTGGAGATGGCTCCTCCATGGAGCCAATGGCGAGGCCATTCCAACTCCTTTCCCCATTGCCCCATTGCTTTGCTTCTCTCCTTGGAATGTAAAAGCCTCTTATTATCCTATTTACTCATGGATTTGGCTATTTATACCCCTTATATAATGTGAAGTTATGAATTGTCTATTCCAAAATTTTCTCACCTTAACCTAAGATGAGACAGAACTGAAGAAATTTTGTTTCAGAATTCCTTATAATAGGGCAGCTAGGTGGTGCAGTGGATAGAGAGCTGGGCCTGAAGTCAGGAAGACTTATTTTCCTGAGTCTAGTCTTAGGTACTTACTAGCTATGTGACCTTGGGCAAGTCACCTAACCCCATTTGCCTCAATTTCCTCAACTATGAGCCGGAGAAGGAACCACTCTAGTATCTTTGCCAAGAAAACCCCAAATGGGATTATGAGGAGTCATTCATGACTAAATTGACTGAACAAAAACAACTTATTACAAGAAGCCAGGCTGCAGCTTTCAAACCCAGATATGCCAAAAGCTTAATGCAATCATAGCAATACCCTACTTACCCTCTTATGGTAAATCCCTCTTGCCAGTAAATGTTTTATGAAATATTTCAGTGACACTTTTGTATCCCTGAACACACAATGATGGGAACATAGGGGTGGAAAATGTTCTTTAAGAATCAGACATTTCTTAATTGTTAAATGTATTAAAAACTTAAATGATTGCCTATGCTCAAGGCTGGTGATACAGGGTGCAGATTCCACTGAATGAAAACAAGTATTGAGCCTTAGTTCATGAACTAGCTCAGAGGACGCCAAGCTCCTACATTGCTACCAGAATCCTTTTGTCTCTAACTGTGGCCCTGGCCTATCCCAAGACAGTCTAATAGTGAGACAAAAGAAAAGCCTGAGTGACTGATTCTCAGTACTTAATAATCAATTTATTAATTAGGCTAACAAATAATCAATAAATTGAGTTTAGTAGTTCTGTCAGAAACCCAAGATCCCACATGGAGGTTGTTGAAAGCTGGTGACCCTGAGGGTGAAAATCAACTCTGATTGGTTAACAGTTAATGAGAGAAAGAATATTATAATGAGAGGTAGGCTTTTTCTAAAGAGGGACTAGGGAAAATGACTCTGTTGGAGAATAGATTCTTTTGTATAGATCGATCAGGAGTCCTACTCGAGTAGAAGAATGGTGGGGTAACAGTAAGGATCCCACCTAGTTAAGATGATTTGGGTGGGGTGAATTTTTGGGCAAGGTCAGAAATGTCCTTGAGAAGTGAGGCTTTGAATGAGTAAGCAAAAAGAGGATATTTGGATCCTATATGTAAAATTGGTTATTAATATAATGAGAAAATAATCATTTTTTCAGTAGCATAAGGAATACTAAACAAGAAATCTTCCTGTTGACTGAATTTATAGTATGCTTTAGAGCAGAGATTCTTTTTATTTTTAATTTATGGAATAAAACACGCATTTCCATAACAGTACAATAAAGAAAGATTTTTTTTTTTGGTCACAAATGCCTTTGAAAGTCTGGTAAAGCATACTGACTCTTTTTCCGAATAATGTTTTTTATATTATTTTTTTTTGGAATGATGTTTTTTAAATGCATAAAAAATAAAATAGGATTACAAAGGAAACCAATTATATTGGTTATATATATATATATATATATATATATAGCTATATTTTTAGCTATCATAACATTAAAAAGAAATTCACCAACCCTCTGAAATATATCTAAAAGACCCCTTAAGAGTCCATGGCCCCCAGGTTAAGAATTGACTGGTTCAGAAGAATTAAAGAATCTCTTTAGAGCCCAGAGCTTCCTGGTAAAACTCATGCCCCAAATAATTGTTTCTCTCTGTATACCTATGTAGTTTCAATTGCTTCTATTTGGCTTTCACTCCTTAAAACCAGCCAAGAAAGAATTTTTCCCCTGCTTCTTCAGCACGTATTTTATTGTGCTTGAAAGCACATTTTTCACTCTCTTGATGTAAGTGATTCCATTTTAGAACTAGCCTTTACATCAGTGTAGACTGAGTAAGCCCCTGTATTTATCTCAGACCAGCCTGTTTTGCAGTGCTAAGCACGGAGAAAGATATTATGCCCCCAAACTTATTGTCTCACTTTTTTCTTCTACAACCGCTAGGTTGCACAATGGGATAGTGTGCCAGACCTACAGTCAGGAATATCTGAGTTCCAATATGACCTCAGTCACTAGCTGTGTGATCCTGGGCAAGTCATTTAATCTCATTTTGCCTCTGTTTCCCATTTGCAAAATGGGGATAATAATAACACCAACCTCGAGATTAAAATGAAATATTTGTAAAACATTTTGCAAACTTTAAGTTCTTGATGAATGCCATTGTTACTATCACTAATAATTTTCTAATAATACTATCTAATAATATTATCATTATCATTATTATCATTATTACTGTGTTTCTTTATCCTGACTATAAATACAGTTATAGAGAGATTCTAAATTTTTTTTTTTAAACCTGCTTACTTTATTGAAAAGTCTGCTATCTATTTTGGAAGGGAGGATGGGAGTGGAGATTGGGAAGCCACGTTTGTCTGTGGGGGGGAGCTTTCCTTTAGTATCCTCTTTGAATAAATTTGAATTTATTTCTGAAATGCTATTCTAAATTGTTTTATTTGAGCTATGTGTCTTACCATGATTCATATGTGGAAGGCATTAAGAAGAGAGTTCTGACTGGAGTAACAGGGACATGGATGAATTAGAGAGATTGAGGAAGGACTTGAATACCAGGTATAGGTGTTTTTTAAGGACTTGAGAAATTTGCTTGGCTACTACTGGGTACTTCTATTTTGGTAACAACTTTATTCCTCTGCAGAAGAAGACACTGTATTTATTCACACACTAACTTTCTGTTCGTTGTTGAAAATCTGGCCTATGTGCAATGGCAACAGGAGAGGCCAGATTTTTAACAACATTTGAGTCTGTTGAGTCCAAATACCTTCAATATTTAGCAACATATTGTTTATAAGGACATGATTACAGGTGCCAAGTTTTAGATCTAATCTCAGATGGGCAGAGGCTCAGCATGGTTTTGTGGGGAATTTCCCAACAGATTCCATTTTCTACTCTAGCCACTCATTTTCAGAACAGAATTTATGAAGAAAATCTCTAAAAATTATAAGCAATCAAGCAAGACTCACACACATGAAGAAAGGAAACCCAGGGTGAGAAATGTTGATGGTACTTATTCTTGAGGCCCTTACTTAACTTGGCATCAATTCAGTGTTTCCAACTAAGTATGAATCATATGGTCATCAGTCTCTCCCAGCAGTAAACAGGGCCTTCATAGTCTCAGGTTGTCTCCATATGCTTAGCTGCTGAGTTTCCACTCCTGGGTTAGACTTTAGGAACTTTTCCAAATTGATAAATATATCCTCTGGCATATAGTCAGTCACTGATTTGGTCCAACCAAAACATTGAAGAACAAATTTCAAAATAAAGCAAGTTCTGACAAGCCTTCAGATAGCAATGTTCTTAGCCCTGTAATGGCTGGTCTCAGTTATTTCTCTAAAAACAATGAATTATTTTCTCACTGCCTCCCCCTCACCACTCCAAGACCTTACAGAGTTCTATTGGTTATAGGACAAGGAGCTCAAATTAAAGTGTTACTAGGTACGAGGGATTATGAAGGTAGAGAAAAAGGACTATTTCCTGGAGATTCAGTAAATGTCTAAAAGCCTACAAAGATAAAGCATAGCTGTTCATTAAACTGAAGTACAATCAATGCACCTAGCCTTCATGTCAAATCTAAATCAAGAATGGAGGAGGGAATCTTTGACTCAAATTAATGATCCCTCCTCCTACCTATCAGAAACCAACAGAAGGGAGATGCATGTCCTATTTGGGGCTGCTGGGTAAGAAAAACCACCATGGGGGTACCCTTTCCCTCTGCCCTCCCCCTGCCCCTCCTCCAACATGGGGCTGTCTAGACTCCAAGGGGTTGTCAGGCAAAAAGAGCAACATAGATGTTCATAGTACATGAAGGAAATAGGAATTATTAACAGTAAGACTTCTGGTGAGATGCCCTACCTCTTTATCCTAAAATCCTCTAGACTTTATTATCTATACTGCTGATTCACCCTCCATGGTCCTGGATGTTGTGATCTGACCTGCTAATATACCCATAAGGATCCTGGGCCTTACCATCTGATTTTTCACTGTACCCTACCCACCTCCATCTGTCCTGCAGCTGAACTCATATATACTGTCTCTCCCAGTTGGAGTATGGGCTCTTGGAAAGTAGGTACTCTAATGTATATGTATAGCCTATATCAGATTGTGTGCCATCTTGGGGAGGGAGGCGGGGAGGGAAAGGGAGAAAATTTTTAAACTCAAAAGCTTATGGAAGTGATTGTTGATAAATGAAATGAAATTAATTATATATAGATAGATAATTTTTTTTAAAAAAGAAAGAAAGTAGGTACTCTATCCTATGTGTTTAGCACAGTGCTTGGCTCAGAGTAAGTGATTAATAAGTGCATTTTTATCCATCCATTCATCCATCCATCCCTCCATCCCTCCATCCCTCCCTCCATCCTTCCAATGACTTTAAAGTTTCTCAGAATAAGTTGAAAATGATGAAATTGCATGGGACTTTTGTGCAAAAGAGATTCAACATGAACTACTATGTCATGAATAATGAACATCAATTTTAAAGAATGTACCCCATTGTCTCTCAAGCCATGCTTTTCTGTTTTTTTCTCACATTATATTATCAACAAAGCTGCAAAGAGATGTTCAAATCAAAAGGGCTTGCAAAAGTCAAGAACTTTCAGGAAGGAAGATTTGCTTGCATAATATCTATGTTGAACAAGCTAGCTTCTAGGGTGTCTAACAAAAATGGATGAATTAGATTTTCCAGGATTAAGATTCAGAACTTTTGTCCTAAAGTTCCAGGGGTAGGGAACCAAACTTGGATTCAGTCAAGGGGCTGCACTTGAGGACCTAGAGGACCACATGTGGCCTCAAGGCCACAGATTCCCCAACCCTGTACCTAAAGGCACCATTAAAAGAAAGTTCTCACCTATCAGTTACTTCAAACCCGAAACAAAGGACCTCTTTGCAATTCAAAATTCAGAGGTAGCTACCATATTCTCTGAAAACCTCAAACATAAGATTCTTTGCTTGTTCAATGTCTTTTGTTTTTTGTTTTTATTTTGTTTTGTGAGGCAATGATGGTTAAGTAACTTGCCCAGGATAACACAGATAGTAAGGGTGTCTGAGGCCAGATTTGAATTCAGGTCCTTCAGGGTAGGTGCTCTAGCCACTGCATCACCTAGCTGTCTCTCAATGTCTTCTCAATAAAAGAACTTCCAGATCCCAGGAAATCACATTTAGATCTGGTTCCCAAACCTAACTTTTTTTTCCCATTGTCATCATTTCCTTTATATTTCCCTACAACTTCTACCACTGTGTAACTCCTTTAGAGCAAATCCTACGCAATCATATGGTATGAAATGCTATTATTACTCTCGACATAATTCATGATGGAAACATATCAATCATTGAACATGCATTTATAATTAGTAATTAGATACAAAATTAAAGTGAACAAAATTAAACTATATATTATGAAGTAGCTTTGTGGTAGATTTATTCCCTCCAGTTGCTAAATCTTCAAAGTGATTAATTTAAAAGAAAGAAGATTCACATTTTAACAACCTTTGATGTTATAAACTTCCAGTTTAGAAATATCTTCTTTTGGTACAAGTGGGGAATAGAGTTTGCTGGATTTCCACAACTCCATTTATTTTTGTGAGATATTTATGGTCTTATAATTCTTAATGACTGGAGCACAAATGACTTAAAATAGTTAATTTTTTAAAAGGGTCATCAACAAAGGCCCTAATGAAGATGTAGTATGCTGGGTTTGAGAAAGTATCAACCAATCAATCGATATTTATTAATCAAGGTATTAACAATCTAAATAATTCTTTATTCTTTATGTACAGAAATTCAGTGGCTCCCTGTTTCTTAGGACAAAACACAAATTTAAAGTCCTCCACAATATTGCATCAGCCTACCTTTCTAAATTTACTATATGCTAGCCAAACTGACCTTAGAATTCCATCTCTCTGGGTCACGGTAAGGCTGTCTCCCATTTCTGGAATGGACACCTTCCTTCCCTCTGTCTCTTAGAATCTCTAACTTGCTATAGCTAGCTAGCTAGATATAGAAACAGATAGAGAAAGGTAGATACACACAGGTGTGTCGATGTTTATGTCTATGTATATGTCTCATAATCCAATTTAACCCAAGCAAGTATTTATTAAGCACTTACAATATGTGAAAGTCAATATGGACACAAAAACAAAATGAGTATCAATCCTTCCCTCAAGGAAATTAGATTCTCCTTTGGGAATAGAACAGGCATACAAACACACACAGACACACACACACACACACACACACACACACATACACATATACACACACAAGTGTATATATGTGTATGTGTATGTACATATACATATGTACATTATGTCTGTATATATGTATGTGTATGTGTTTATATACATACACATATATGTAAGTACATATATTTACACAGTTTTTGTGTCCTCAACACCTTGCATATGTAGTAGATGCTTAATACTTGGTTGGGTTAGATCAGATTGGATTGTAATTTCATCAGAATGGGGACTCCCATTCATGTAGATCACATAGTTTCCAGGAATAGAGTAGTGACAGTCCTATTATACTCTCCCCTTGTCAGATCTCCTCTGCACTATTGTTATGCTGATCATCTAGAATGACTCAAAAGAAGGCAACCAAGATGGTGAAGTCCCTTGTCCTATAAGGACTGGTTGAAGGAACTAAGCATGTTTATCCTGGAGAAGAGAAAACTAAATGGGGACATGATGACTATCTTCAAGTATCTGAAGGATTGTCAAGTCAAGGAGGGATTAAGTCTATTCTCCTGGACCCAGGACCCAACGGGCAGAAGTTTCAAAGAGGCTAATGTAGGCTTGATGTTGGGAGATATTTCCTAACTCTTGGAGCTCTCCCAGAATGGTGAGGGCTGCCTTAAGAGGTGCTGGGCTCCACCCCCCCCGCCCCCACCTTGGACAACCACGTAAAGGGTGTAATAGTGAGGATTCCTTTGAATGTGGGTTGGACCACAGGGCTACTGAGGTCCTTTCCAACTCTCAAATTCTTTAATTTTGTAACCTCTGTATAATTCAGTAGATGGTCTTGGAGAGTTGTTACTGCTGAAAAATTAACCAACCTGCATTTAACCTGGTGATGAAATTCTCCAATTCTAGCTAATCCTCCACTGGCCTAGACTCTGAGAACCTTAGACCACTTACATGACATAAAAAAAAAAATCATTGGTTTAGGTCACAGGGGTGGGGAAAGGGATTTATTCTGTGAAATTTGGATTCAGTCAAAGGGCCACCTAGAGGGTCTAGAGGGCTACATGTGTCCATGAGGCCATAGGTTCCCCACCCCTGATTTAGGACTTTACATTAGGGAAGGAGGAAGAAATAAGCATTTATATAGCACCTACTATATGCCAGGTACTGTGCTAAGTAAGCACTTTTACAAATATTATTTCATTTGATCCTCATAACAAGGCAAGTGTTATTATTATTATTGTCCCGTTTTAAAGTTGATGAAAATGAGGCAAACAGAGATTTAATTACTTGCCCAGGGGTCACACAGCTAGTAATTGTCTGAGGTTGGATTTGAATTCAGGACTTTCTGACTTCAGGCTCAGCACTCTATCCACTATATCACCAGCTGTTATAATCAACAAAACATAAATTCTTATTTCCCTCCTCCAAGGGCTTTCAGAAATTCAGTTTAACCTTCAAATGGCTTCTTGCAAGGAAGAAAGGTGACAGTTTTGCAAGATTCTGAACATAAAAAAAATAGACCATTACCCTTCTAAGGGTCATAGTCATAGATTATACTTATAACATTAAAGTTAAGCATCTTGACAATCAATATCATGTCTAAAGCAAACAAAACAAAACAAACAAAAAATAAACAAACAAAAAACCCAACCAAACAAAAAACTCTTACAAAGTTTGGATTGAGAGAGTTGGAGGACTTGAATTATAACTGAATGTAGATAAGCTATTCTGTAAAAAACAAAACAAAACAAAAACAAAGTCACCTAAGAAAAGCAATGGGTCAGAGATAAGGTCATGGGGATATGCCTCACAGAAGACTGGGAGAAAGCAGGGGAAGAGAAGAACCAAAGCACACAATTGTGAAGAAATGATGAGCATCATTTGGCAACGTCCTCTAGGATCATAAAAGAGAGAAAAAACATATTTACTGCATCCTGCCCCATTCCTTCCCCCGCAAAACATCTACTCCTTCTCCTAGTTGTGTTCATTCCTATTAATGGGGATATCATTTCCCAAGTCAATCAAGCTTAAATCCTCCAAGGCATCTCTGATTCCTCCTCCAAGGACATCTAAACAGCTATAAAATCCTATCAATTTTATTTTCATCATCTCCATTCCTTCCCAACTGTCCTCACACTAAGTCAGGCTCCTTAAACTTTGCCTAGACTGTTTTCTTAGCCTTCTAACCAGTCTCCCTAACTTGAATCTGCCCAGTCTATATAACAAGACCAGATAATTCTTTGTAGGTCACAGTTCCATCATACCACTCCACTACTCAGAAACTCTCAATAATTCACACGATCGGATCAATGGCATTCAGGTAAGTACTGCTCTTTGGCAGAGCTAGAAGGAGCCTCAGAAAAATTGTTTAGTCTTAGCTCCATTATTTAACAGACTGAAGAAACTGAAGCCCAGGGATATTAAATGATCTGCCCCAGGTGACAAAGGTAGTAAATATCAGAGCTGGGATTTGAAACTACTTGACATCATCTAATTCCAGATCCAATGTTATTTTCACTATACCACCAATACTCCTCATAGATGACCAAATAAACTCCTTAAGACTGACTTTTTTTTAAGGCTCTACACAACATTCATTCATTCACTCAATAAACATTTATCAATTCCCAGTTTCAGTCTTCATTTGCAGCATTATTTCCTATTACTCCACATACTCTATGTTTCAGTCAAGTTGGACTGTGGTCAAACTATGGATATGGCTGCCGTGTCTGTTCCTGCATCTTTGTCTAAAATATCCTCCTTCTGATTTCTGCCTATTAAAATCTTATTTGTCCTTCAAGGCAGAATTTAATGCCACCTTTCCCATGAAGCCGTCTCTGACTTTTCCCATCCAATCCCCCAGTAGAAGTGATTTTTTTCCTCTAAATTCTCAGACAGTAGTATGCTGATAAATGTTGAACAACTGGCTCTCTAAAAAAAAAGTAGGCAGACACACTTTAAAGTTTAATCTGTATTATTAACATTTTATCCATCACTTTCTTAAGTTTTAAGTTAAGACAATTAACCAATCAATCAATCCTTGATTTATAGCATTTGTCCATTTCTTTCACTTCTCTAAATTCCCAGACAGTTAATGCCGGTCAATGTTCAACAACTGGCTCTCAGGGGAAAAAAATGTAAGCAGAACACACTTTTAAGTTTAATTTGCATTTGTTAATGTTTTCTCCATCACTTTCTTAAGTCTGGGGCCCAAGAGCTGACTCGAGCACAGCCCTGTTCCTGTAGTACTTTGGTTTGTACTCAGGATCATAAGGTCATAAGCAGAGACTCATAAACTGGAAGAGGATTTGGAGGTCATCTAATCCAGACCTCCAGTCTTATAGATGAAGAAACTGAGGCCCAGGAAAGTTGTGACCTGCCCAGGTACACAGAGGTAGTGAAAAGCTAGGTAAAGAATCAAACTCAGGCTCTTTGACTCCAAATGCAATGATCTTCCCACCATACCACTCAGTTTATACCAATAAAACATTTTTTGAAGTGCCTACTATGTACTAGACACTCTGTTAAACACCTGAAATATAAAGAAAGACAAAGAACAGTCCACGTCCTTGAAGAGCTCGAAATTTAATGGAAGTGAGAACATACAAACCGTTAAGTACAAACAAGACATACAGGATAAATTGGAAATAATCAAAGAGACGAGGCACTTTGTCTTTTAATTATTTGTGCTTATATTTTATGTCCCTTAATTTATCGAAAACTCTTTGAAGTCAGGAACTATGTGTCTTTAATCACTATAGTCTCCAAAATAACTTGTACTGAGCTGGTTTATTAATAGATTTTAAATCAAAGTGCTGGTAGAGATGGAGGACTCCACTCAAGGGGATTTCCACATACCTGACATTAGATAAGTCATTTCATTTTCGTGGACTTTTCTGATTAACTGAATGACTGAGCCTCAGTTTCTTCATATGAAAAATGAGGTGGTCCAACAGGATGACTTCTGAGGTCCTTTCTAGCTCTGTATCTGTAATCTTGTGGTTCTATGATTTGTCATGGAATTTCATGCTGGGACATTACGAGAGGGAATTAAGTTGGCAATGAGGAAAATAGTTTTTACCTGATCTTTAAAAAGGCAGCTAGGTGGCACAATGGATAGAGTGCTGGGCCTGGGGTCAGAAGACTCATCCTCCTGAGTTTGAGCCTGGCCTCAGACACTTCCTAGCTGTGTGACCCTGGGCAAGTCACTTAACCCTGTTAGCCTCAGTTTCCTCATCTGTAAAATAAGCTGGAAAATGAAACAGCAAACCTCTCCAGACACTAAGATATGACTGAACAACAGCAAAAATGGCAACTATAATCATGGCAGGAGGCACACTGGTGAGATTTTGTGAACTACATAGCAATAGAAAAGATATTTCCAGGCTATCACTGGAGACCAGAGGGGACATAAATAGCCTTATTCTGGAGAATCAATGCCACTGAAGTTTAGGTTAAGATGGATTAGATCACTTCAGAGAATGTACTATAAATATTCTGACAGCTATGGATATGGTAAGGTTGGTACACTGCCAGGCAGGGCCAGGCTATGTATCTTAGGGGTATAACCTTTGCAGAAGAAACGCCTTTCACACCTAACCTTCTCCTGCTTTGATGCCTAGGACTGTGCAAACAGGAAGCAAAAATAGGAAACCAGCTTGGGGAACCTGTCTGAGGTCTGCCCTTTTTCACCAGTAACTTCCTATCATTTGGTTGTTATTCAGTCACTTTAGTCATATCCAATGCTTTGTGACCCCATTTGGAGTTTTCTTGGTAGAGTTACTGGAGTGGTTTGCCATTTCTTTCTCCAGCTTATTTTACCGATGAGGAAACTGAGGCAAACAGGATTAGGTGACTTGCCCAGGGTCACAGAGCTGGTAAGTGTCTGAGGCTGGATTCAAACTCTGGAAGATGAGTTTTCTGACTCTGGGTCCAGCATTCTATCCACTGTGCCACTTAGCAGTTGATCTTCATATCATATTTTTCAAAAAAGCAAATAGTTCAAAATAAAAAAGCAAATAGTTCAAAAATACAGAATAAACAAGGAAGCACAAAACAAAATTTGGCTGAACCAAGGAATGCAGGAAACAGCAAGGCATCTAGCTGGGAGGAAATGTACAATAATGTTCTCTGGGAGAGGAAAAGAGGTTTCAAAGGCTTCTCTGAGCATTCCTTGTGTTATTTTCATCTTTCCAGTGGGAAAACTTTCAACACTCAGACTTTAAGAGGTTTATTGAAGGTCATGGAACAAGACAACAATTTTCACTGGGTGCTGAACTCTCTACTAGGATTTTTCACTCTAGGCTCCCAGACTCTACCTAGGAGGCACCGCTGTTTGAAAGCCCTAATTTTAATTACTGTAATAGGTCACAAGTTATCAGTGAGTATGTTTTAAATTTAAATACTAAACCACATGGTTAAATAAATGATGGAGATTATGTAAAGCACTGACATAAAGATAAAATTTTAGCAAGCAAAAGATAATGCAATTAAATGCCTCACTCCCACAACCTTTCAAATCTATAGAGGGAAGAAAAAAAAACCTCAGAACTTTCAATAAAATAATAAGGAAGTTTAAATATTTATTACTTCTATTTTTAATGCACAATGCCAAAAATTCCCCAAGGAAATTGCTACCAGTATAAATTTATATCAGCATAATTAATAACAAAAATAGTAGAGCCAGCCAATAAAGATAAGACTATAAACTCAATTAACAGCAAAGTTAAAAAAAAAAAAAGAGTGGGCTGTTAATCAACTGAAGAGTCATTTGAAAACCCTGGATTTCCACTCCACATAATTTCTGCTCTCTCTTTATTCAAATACAAGTGACTTCTGAGAGTCAGAAGCTCTAAGTGGATCTGCATTTAAACTCTAAGCATAAATGAAAAATCCTCCAAGTAAAAAATGTGGGAAGTCCCCCTTCTATAATTCATCAATTTACTTCTCACTTGGGAGGAAGGCTCAGCCAGGGGTGGGTAGGAGAAGAAGAGATTAGGGCTGGAGTTAATCTTTTTTCTTTGAATTGCCAATTACCTTAGATTTGGGGGCAAATTAGCTCCCCGAGGGAGGACTCTGTCAAAGGGAAAAGTTTCTTGCTCTAATGGCAATACCATTAGAATGGGAAGAAACAAGGTGGAGCTCTGTGGAGGTGAAGTTAAAACACAATCTTGGATTTGGATAACTGGTCCTAATCTTCACAGTCTGTCTGTTTCCTACACCCTTGGGATGATGTAATCTGTGTTTGATTGGCAGATTTTTTTTTTTTTGTTTGTTGTTCAGTCATGTACAAGTCTTCATGAGCCCATTTGGGGTTTTCTTGGCAAAGATACTGTAGTGGTTTGCTATTTTCTTCCCCAGCTCATTTTACAGATGAGGAAATTGAGGCAAAGAGGGTTAAGTGACTTGCTCAGGGTCACACAGCTAGTAAGTATCTGAAGTTCGATTTGAGTTCATGTCTTCCTGACTCCAGGCCTGGCAGCTCCATCCACTTTGCCACTTAGCTGCCCTTTGATTGGCAGAAACAGAGAGTTAACCGCTTAAGCAGGACTCTAGGACACCCAAGGTGTTAGTTGTTTTTAGTGATGTGCTTATAGATGAGAAAGCCTTTGTGTTGTCTACAATTTAAAGACTTTGTTTTAACCTCTTTTCTTTTTTTTTTTTTCTCCCTTCAAGCAAACTTCAGGTATTAGCAAAGCAAAGCTGCATGGCCAACTCCTGGGCTATGGAAAAAAGTTTTTCAATAAATCATAAAAATTGCATAGAGTCTTTAAAATTTGGTTGCTTTCTTTAATTATTGAAGAAGGCGCAGAACTCTGGCTGTTTAGTGCATCCATTTGACTCAAAAGAGATGATATCTTACCTGAAAGTATCTTACTGTCACTTGAAGGATGGAGGGTGAGGTGAGGAATGAATGATTCAGTTCTCTAATGCAAGCATCTACAGTTATGCTTCTTTGAACTAGGTAACCTTTCTAGTACACTCATACTGTGTGCTTAACTAGAAGAAATCCACACCTTGTCAAGAGTAAAGATAAAAAAAAAAATCTGTGAATAGAAAGAACAATGAATTTGCAGTTAGAAGACCTGAAGTTTCAGTTCTGGAAAGTTACTTTGCATCCCTAGCTCTCAGTTTCTTAGTTTGTAAAATCAAAGGGTTGGTTTTACCAAATGACCTCTTGGGTCTGTCCCAGATTTATGAATCTATTTCCCCAAAATGGATAGATGACAAGAATCAGCTTATTATTAGGTCAACATGGAAATGATGCTTTCTGTCATTTTATAGGTGTCAAGACCTTTGCTCTCTATTCTTGCCATATTTCCCTGACTGACAGGAAGATGCCTTAGATGATACTCTCAGGTGAACCTGACTGCAAATCTCCTCATAAGTGTGACAGATCTAAATTGTCAGTCAATAAGCATTTATTAAGCACCTACTGCATGCCAGGAACTGTGCTGGATACAAAGAAAGGCAAAGGAAAATCCATGCTCTCAAAGAGCTCACAATCTACTGGGGAAGATAAATGCAAACAGGTTATCCACGAGATAAACAGGAAATATTGGACTAAGTACTCAGCTTGCTCCTATGACCCACAGACAAGTAAAGGTTTTCTGAAGCTCTTTACTCCTAGAGAGAAAATAAATCAAGACACAATTTGTGGCTCATTTTGGAGGTAGAGAGGAAAGTCTTAGTTTTTTTTTTAAATTAAGTTATAGTGATGTTTCGTTTCATGTTTATTTTTTAATATTTATTTCCTTCTCCTTCCCAGTGAGCCTTTGCTTTGTGACAAAGAAATGTAAGGGGAGGTGGGGGTGGCTGGATGTAGTCCTCCATGAATAAGAGCCTGTTTCCAGAAAGGTATGATGATGTGTAATGGAAAGGACCTCCTCCCCATCTGGTGCAGGTACAGGTGTTGATCTGCCAATCATGTGATAAGGATACAAACTTACTTAGCTGAAGAGCCAGAACTGGGGTACATTCAAACGACATTAATGAGCCTGGGCTTTGCTCTGCTCTGGCTCTTCCCTGTCTACCTAAGAGTAAAGGGTTATATGGGGTGTTCAGGAAGGATTGGCACCTCGGGCTTACTAAGCCCTTTTCAGGGCTGCTCATCCACCTTTGTTATCCACCTGCCACCTGACTTACCCGTGTATCCAAGAAGCTGTAGCACGTGCAGCAACCACACTCTGGTAAACTACTTCAGCAGATGGGCTAACCCAGGTTGAAGGTAACCGAGGCCTCAAACCCCTTAGTAAGTTAGGGGGATGTCTACCCTAAGCATGTTAAGACTTTCTCCTGCAGAACACGTGAATAAGAATAATTTGTTCCAACAGCTGACCATGAAGGTTGAAGTGCTAAGAGCTTGGTCAGACATCAAAGAACCAAGGTCATCCACTGCATGTCAGGCCATGGCAAGTCACCTTGACTTTAGTCTTGCCACTTGACTTTGATGACTCTGGAAGAGAGAGTGAAGCTTATGACTTTGTGCAACTCTGACTCACTTAAATCCAATTCATTAGCAAGTCAAGACAGGATCCCTTAATGTCATTGGTCTGCTTCAAAAAATGAAGGATGAACAACAATAATAAGAGAGGAAAGGATTGAAGAGGAGAAACCCTCTGTCCAGATCCCATGTTTTACACCTTTGCTTTAAAGAATCAATATGGAAGGGGTTTGCAGAATGGGCAAGAGAAGGGAAGAAACGATACATGAAAAAATCCACAATGAGAAATCCAGGCAATAGGTATTAAGAGCCAAAACCAAGATGGTGGACCGGAAAGGAAGAAACAAATTCAAATATTAGTGAAGGGAGGATAGGCCTTGTTCTCTGATTAGATGAGAGGAGTGAAAGAGAAAGTGGTCAGATGACTCCAAGGTTTTAAGACTGGGAGATTAGAAGAGTGGTGGACTAGTGATAAGATTAAAAAAAAAAGTGTAACAAATTTCTCTTTGATGTGTCTTGTTTTCCCATATTGACCTAATTCCCTTGGTCCTGTAAATAACTACATTGGAAGCATGAATTTGAGGTTCATCAGACCTAAAAGAAATTCCTATGGCTAGGGAAAGGCAGATACAATTTGGGAAGTATTCAAAAATCACTCATAGTACATATTAACATGCCTAAAACACCATGAGTTTGGGGATGCTTAGTCTACTTCTAGCTAAAAGTCTTCACATTATTCTATATTCTATAAGGACATCTTCTCTTTTCATGATGGAAATAAAAGGAAACTAGGATTCCTTTTCACAGATAATCTTTAGCAGGCATCTTGTGGCTTAGTGGATGGAGTATTAGGCCTCGGAGTTAGGAAGACCTAAGATCTAAGCCTTGGCAAATCACTTAACCTCTCTGTGCCTCAGTTTCCTTATTTATAAAATGGGGTAATAATAGCACCTACTCCTCAGAGTTGGTGCGAGGATCAAATGAAATAATATTTGTAAAATGCTTAGCACAGCGCCTAGTACATCATATAATTGTTGTTCAGTTTTTTCAGTTGTGTCCAACTCTTCATGACCCCATTTAGGGCTTTCTTGGCAAAGGTACTGGAATGGTTTGCCATTTCCTTCTCCAGCTCATTTTACAGATGAGGAACTAAGGCAAACAGGGTTAAGTGACTTGCCCAGGGTCACACATCTAGTAAGTGACTAAGGCCAGATTTGAACTCAGGTCTTCCTGACTCCAGACCTGGCACTCTATCCATTGCATTACCTAGCTACCAATAGTATACCACATAGCATAGGTTCTATACAAATGATGGCTATTATTATTCTAAAAATAAGCCATGCTTGTAATCATATTTAATGAATATAGAGCATTAATATTTTTATATCACTTCACAAATATTATTACAGCTAGAATTCATTGGTTTAGACCAATTCAGGTTTAGATTTGAGACTTTAGCACTTTGGCTTCAATCATCTAGTGTGGAAATGTCCTTCACCAAAGTAGATGTCCTTCACCATTGCAACTTAGAATTATAAAGAATCTGGGGCGCTGCGAAGTTATGTAAATTTCTTAGAGTCACAAAACTACTATGTATGTGTCTGAGGGAGGTCCCAAACCCAGGTCTTATTTATTCCCAAGCTGATTCTCTATTCACTTCCCCTCATAACATTTCCAAGAATTAATTACCATGAAAGAAAGATGTTCCACTCTCTAGGAGAGAGCATGGATTTATTAACACAAGCAAATTAATTTGTGCTGAGATTGAAGTCAGTCTGATTCGTTGGGTGTCACTATTAAGACTTGGGAAGCTAGATGGCTCAGTGGATAGAGCCCTGGGCTTAGAATCAAGAAGATTCATCTTCCTGAGTTCAGATCTGGCCTAGCTGTGTGACCCTGGGCAAGTCACTTATTCTGTTTGCCTCAGTTTCCTCATCTGTAAAATGAGCTGGAGAAGGAAATGGCAAATCAGTCCAGCATCTTTCCCAAGAAGACCCCAAATAGGGTCATGAAGAGTCAGACACAACTGAAAATGAAAAAACAACAACAACAGTTAAGGCCCACATGTAAAGAATCTGGGCATTCCAGGCCCCAAACCCACTAAATCAATATATCAAGCTAATTAATTCTACAGTTTTTATGTCTCTTATTCCCAACAGTGATCCAGGCAATGACTTTCAGAGCACAAGTTCCAGACACCCAGGCTTATAACTACATTCTTAAACTAGAATTTACATTCTGACAAGCTATGGTAAGCAATGGCATACTAATTAAAGTGCTATTTTTTTTAAATCAGTGTTTTCAGAGGTTTAGATGTAATCTGCTTTGAAACTTTATAGACTTTTAAGTGAGCTCAGTAAAAGCCCTTTGTGTTGCAGCATTCTGAATGTCCTCTGGAAATTTCAAAAAACAACACTAAAGCAAAACTTTAGAGAGAGGAGGAGAGAGGGAGTTTGGTTAGAGGTTTTTAATTTAGTCTTAATTGTCCAAAAATGTAGAAAAAGTTTATACCTAAGTTCAAGAGCCTGTGACTTTGGGGGTTTCAGAGTCACTCAATAAAATGAACTCTCCAAAGACTCTTTGAAGATCAAATATAAAAGCAGCAGCTAACTTATCTCAGGGGCTGAAAGCCCCCAAAGAAAACCTTCTAGACAATCTTACTGATCCTTCATAAATAAGGCAAACCTCACTCGCTCAAAGACCCACCTGCAAACCCTGAGATAACACAACATGTTGGGGATTGGTTTCTCAATCTAGAGATGTTAACGGAAATGTTAAGGCAAAAGCCTTGGTGGGTGGCTAATGCCCTTAGCAAGGAAGAATTATCAACAAATTTATGAATAAAGGTTTCGTTTTCCTTTTGTGAGAGACAGCCTGGCTAAAATGGATAAAGAACCAACCTTGGAAGTGGAAAGATCAGTTTCTCCCTTTGACAACTACTGACTATGTGACCCTGGGTAGGTAACTTAATTTCTCAGTGCCCCAGGCTGAGCAGGTGCCGATCTACATTGGCAGGGTCACTTTCCTTATCTGAATCTCTCTATACTGAATGAAATCACAGGACTGGTACAAAAAAATGGCAACAAAGTCCTTTTGAAAGGACATGCATTTCCTACCTCAGTTAAGATGCTGTACCTTGATTACTGGCAGAAATATGTAAAAACAATCTTAATACCAAAACGCAAGATACATGAAATTCTAGTATACTTGCAAAATTTCAGTGAAATCCCTGACCCAGTTTGAGACTCTTTGGAAAGACAAAGAGGGATTTCCAAAAGGATTTAGTTCTTCCATTTAACTATTCCTTCCCTAGAATTTGAAAAAACAAACAAAAAAAAAAACTAACTAGAGCTAGACAGTACTTAGAAGTCAATTAATAACAGCTAATAAGAGCTAACATTTATATTGTACTTACTAGGCAGTAAAGTGCTTTACCTTTGTTACCAAATGAGTTTGGTCTTCACAATGATCCTGGGAGATAGCTGCTTTTACTGTCCCCATTTTACAGTTGAGGAAACTTAGGCAAACAAAAGTTAAGTGACTTATCTGGGGTCACAGAGCTATTAAGCATCTGAGGCCAGATTTGAACTTGAGTCTTCCTGATTCCAGGCCCAGTGTTCTATCCATTGAGCCACCTAGCTTTCCATCAATTAGTCTAATGCCTTGGTTGAAGAATGAAACTGATTCTACAACATCTCCAAGAAATAGTCATCTAGCCACTGTAGGAACACTTTCACTGATAGGGAAATTCAGGAGGCAAAACCATTCTATTTTTTTTTTTTTTGGATAGGCATAATTATTCAGAAATTCAAAATCAGACCCCTGTAACTCATCTGCTTTTATGACCTTGGGTAAGTCTCTCAATTTTCTTTCCTGAATCATCATCTATGTCCTACTGCCTTTGCATAGGTGTATTCCAGTACTCTTGTCCTGTTCCATCTTCTCTTTCACTTCACTCCCTAAGTTGGTGATCTCATCAGGTCACCCGAGTTTGACTATCACCTCTATGCAGAGAACTCCAAGACTCATATTGCCAACCAAATTTCTTCCCTGAACTCCATTCCCAAACCAACAAATATCTTTTAGCTCTCTCCAGCTATTTGTCCCACAGACATCTCAAACTCAAGGTGTCCAAAATAGAGCTCATTATTTCTGCCCCTCCCTCCAAAACCCCCTTTCTTCTTCCTAAACGTTCCCCTATTTCTATTGAGGAGATGGTGTCCAACTGATCACACCCTTCATATCTAATGAACATCTTGGTCAGTCTACCTCTATAATGTCATTTAAATCTGTCTATACCCTTTTCTCTATTCATAGTGTCATCACCCTAATTCAGGCTCTTATCATCTATTACCTGGACTATCGAAATAGACTCCTAATTGGTCTTCTTATCTCCTATCTCTCTCTTTTCCAATCCATCTTCCACAGAGCTACCAAAGTAGTTCAATTTCTACTTTTGACAGATACTGCTTATGTGACCATGTCATTTCTCTGCTCAGGAAGCTCTATTGATTATTTCTTGCCTCTAGGATAAAATACAAACTCCTCTAGCTTTTCGTAAAAAATATTTTTATTTATAATCATTTGTTTTCATACACCTAAGTTTTTGTCTTTATCCTCTCCCCTATCTCCTCCCAGAGAACCAGCTCATCTAAAAAGGATTTTTTTTAAAAAAGAAAATGAAAAAAGAAGAGAAAAAAATCATCAGAACCAATACATACATTGAGAAAAGTTTGGAAATAGATGTAAAGTTTCACATCCATGGACCTCCTACCTCTGCAAAAGAATGCAGAGAGATGTCATCTCCTATCTGTTCTTTGGGGTCATGCTTTTCTTTGAAATTTTGTGTCATTCACTTGCTTGTTTTGTGGTTTTTTCCATTTCCATTATTGTAGCCATTGTGTATACTGTTTTCTTGGCTCTACTTAATTCACTCTGAATCTGTTCATGTAAATCTTACCTGAAATTTATCATACTCAGCATTTCTTACAGCACAGTAATATTCCCATACAAGTATGTATTACACTTGTTTAGCCATCCTCCAATTTATGGGAATCTACTTTGTTTCCTGTTCTTTCCTACCACCAAAAGGTATTCCTATAAATATTTTGGTGTAGATGGATTCTTTCTTCTTATCAATGACCTCTCAGAGTATGTGCCTAGTAGTGGAATCTCTGGGTGAAAGGATATGGATATTTTAGTTATTTTATTTGCTTAATTCCAAATTATTTTTCAAAATGGTTTTACTAATTCATAGCTTCACCAACCATGCACTAGGGCAGGGCTGAAGAATCCTCAAGTGCAGTCCTTTGACTGAATCCAAATCCTTCACAGTTTGGATTCAATCAAAGGATCACACTTGAGGACCTAAAGGACCACACAGGTCCCCCCTCCCCCCCGCAGTAGGGTATCTCTCTTCCTGTGACCCCTTCAACATTGACTGCTCCCATTTTTGCCAATTTTGTGGCTGTGAGGTAATACCTCAGGGTTGTTTTGATTTACATTTATATTATTAGTAGTGATTTGGTACACTCTGTAATATGGCTGTTAATAGTTTGCAATTCTTTTGAGAACTGTTCTTATCCTTTGACCATTTATCTATTGGAGAATGGCTTTTGGTTTATGTATGCGTATACCTGTTGTCTATAGATCTTGGATACCAAACCCTCATCTGAGAAATTTGATACAAAGATTTATTTCTCCCATTTGACCACTTCCCTTCTTATCCTAGATGCATTGATTTTGTTTTTGGAGAAACTTTTCAATTTCAGGGGATCAAAATTATCTATTTAACATTCTGTAATTGCTCCCACATCCCTCATTTGGTTAAGACTCCATCTCCTTCCCTACATAATCTTCCCTGTATAATCTACTTCAATTCTAATTTTTTTTATGGCATGACCTTTAATATTAAGGTCACAAATCCATTTTGAATTTATTGTGGAAAATGTTTGTTCAAGTCTAATTTCCACCAGATTGCTTTCTAGTTTTCCCAGATGTTATCATCACATAGAGAGTTCTTTCCAAAGTAATTTAAGTTTTCAGGTTTATCAAACACTTGGTTATGGTGTTCCGTTATTTTTAATTCTCTCGTCTAGTCTTTCCCTCTCCTTACTGTTTGGCTTCAACCCACTATTCCTGGATGATTACACTTTACTCCTCATTCAATCACCCTATGTTCCAGCCCCACAATGTTCATTGCCACTTGCCTATATGGCAACCTATATTTCCTTTCTCTATGTCTTTGTACACTTTCCTTCTGCCTCACAGAATCTGTGGTTTCTTTAAATCTCATCTCAAATGTAACTTCTTACAGGAAGCTTATCCTATTTGCCCCAGTTGCTAATCCTTTCACCCCTTTCCCTCTCCCCCACCCCATTAATTTACACCTAATTTGCACTAAGGAAACCTTGTATTTACCTATCTGTACACATGTTATTTCCCCTCAATGGATATAAGCTCCTTGAGCGCAGAGGCTGCTTTGTGGGGTTTTTTTTTTTTTGTATCCCCAGTGCTTAGTACAATGTCTGGCACACAGTAGGCATTTTGTAAATACTTATCAAATACTCAAGTTGGTTAACCTTTCTAAACTTCAGTTTCTCATCTTTAAAATGAGGAGTATGAATCAATGATTTGTAAGGATCTTCAAGATTGTGATCTCCAAATAGATTAAAAATAAAACCTTTTACTGAAAAATAAAAACATGAAACTTTTTCTTTTAAATAAAAAAAACCTTTAAAAAACAAACAAAACAAAACAAAACTGTATTGTCTCTTCTTACTTAACTATGATAAATTTACTTCATATCTCACTCAGCCTTATGGCTGCTTTTAAGTAAAGTCCCTATTATTAAATACTAGGAGAACATTTCTGTGAGGCTGTGTTACTAAGAACTATGAGGTATCAAATGCATTTGATGAGTGCACTCAGTAGGCATAGTTGATGGGCTTTCTTCCTTGTCAGAGTTTTCTCCTTTGCCAATAGCCTGAAGCAAATTTTTCTTTGGAAAAAAAAAAAAAGAAAACAACAAAAACCCTTCTAGAGCTGACAGAAGGAATTCTTCCCTATCCTCTGTAGCAAAATACTTTTTTTGTTCTCCTTATGGAATAAAATACATTTAAGCTTCTGAGCTACACTTCTGTGTTGGAGGACCACAGTGATTTCACTGCCTCATCAACTCCTGGGTGAATGACTGAGTCAACAACTTAACTTTTTAAAGGGCACATACTACTTTGGCCCACTTGCAATATGTTATATACAGATAGACCACTTAACACATCAAATATAGGGTAAAATCTGTTTATTCATAACAGACACCAATCTCCGAAGCGAAAGCACAACAACTTTATTCAACAAACAATTGGAATCGGCAAAAATTGTAGGAGAGGACTTCAAATGGTGAATTTGTTAAATGGCTACTCCTACTTCATTGGAGTTTGACTTGGAATTATAATTATACACATGACATATGCATACGTAGCTGATGATTCTGCAATACCTTTTCATCTCTGTGGAAATCCTGGGGTTGAGGAAGTTTTCTATATAGAGAGATAGATGGAATAGAATTATATCACTGCATTAATTATGTAGTGAGACAGAACACCAGAAATGACCTGTCCTGATTCTCTCGAGCACAGAGAGAGGACAGCAGGAAGTCTCCCGGGAGCCTTGGGGCAGGAAGTCATACAGTAGGAGGTGTGGATATCATGTGTACGCTGTTGTTACCTGGATTCCTCACAGAATCACAAAATTTGAGAGTTAGCAGGGACATCACCAGCAATCTAGACTAACCTGTAGTCGAATGGCATTCCCTTTATAATATGCCTGACGAGTGGTTGTCTACCTCTCCTTGAAAATCTCCAAGGAGGAGAAACCTACCTCCTTCCAAGGGAGCCCGTTTTGATATCTTTTCTCCACTGACCTTGCCATGCCAAACGTACATTAAGGAGACTGGAGTGGCTGCGCTATGGGTGTGGCCACTCCAGCTGCTGCCAAACACAAAAGCAGCCAGTGACTAGAGCCACATGGGGAAGAACATGACCAGAGTGGCCTTGAGGCCACAGCACCATTACAATAAGACAACTGGAGCCTGGTGCAGTGGGAGAAGTCTTGCTTCTAGAGCAAGATGGAGATCACGTGCTTTGAGAAGAGAAGATTTATAGTTTCTGAGCTGCCCGATATTATAAATTTCATTAGACTGCTGAGCTGGCAAATGGGGCTATTGATTTCATCTACCATCTTTAGGTGGTGCTGTGCATAGAGCACTGGGCCTGGAATCACAAAGACCTGAGTTCCAATCTGTCCTCAGACATTTACTAGCTGTGTTTCCTTGGTCAAGTCTCTTATCCTCTGTTTGCATCAGTTTCCTCATCTGTAAAATGGAGATCATAATAGAATCTACCTCCTAGGGTTGTTAAGAGGATCAAATGAGATAATATATGTAAGGTGTTTAGCAAAACATGACACACTATATAATTGCTAGCTATTATTATTGATTGTAGCAAGCACTTAAAATATTTGTTAATTGATAAATGGTTACCTAGCTTCTACTTTAAGGCCTCCTCATTTACTATCTCCTGAGACAATCCACTTCACTCTGTAATAGTCGTAATTGTAAGGAAATGTTATAGCAGCAGGACAGGACTATAGAAATGACATTGGATGTGAAGTCTGAGGACCTGGGTTTGAATTCCAGGTCTGTTACTTAATCCCTGTGTGACCTAGGGTAAGTCACTTCTCTGGGCCTCAGTTTCTAATTTTAAAATGAGGAGATTGGGCTGGATGAATCCTTAATTCCCATCTGATTCTTAATCTATGATCCTATTGTTTCCCTAAATTGAGCTAATATCTACCTGCCCATTTTCCTTAGTTCCATCCTCTAGGGCCAGGGAGCACACATTCAACACCTCTTCTCGGAAAACATCGCTTACACCTGTCCATTCCATCACTATTCAGTCAATAAGTACTGCATTTATTAAGCACATACTGTGTACCAGGCACTGTGCTAAGTACTGGGGATTTTTTTTAAAGGCAAAAAAACAAAATCCAAACTCTAAATCAGTCCCTACTCTCCAGGAGCCCACTGTCTAAAGGAAGAGACAGCATAGGAACAGCAATGTACAATCAAGTTATGTAGAATACACAGCTTCTTAAATTTTTTCTACTTGTGACCCCTTCAGTGCTTCTTAAACTGTGGGTCACCCTCATGGAGTTGTGACCCATAGTTTAAGAAGCACTGAATTAGAGAAGATAAATGCTCTGGCATTAAGGGGGATCAGGAAAAGCTTCTTGTACAAGGTACAGGGGTTTAGGTGGGACTAGAAGGAAACCGGGGCAGCTTGGTGGTACAGTGGATAGAATCTACGGTCAGGAAGATCTGAGTTAAAATCTGACCTTAGACACTTACTAGCTGTGTGACCCCAGGCAAGTCACTTGACCCCTATTTGCCTCAGTTCCTCATCTGTAAACTGGGGATACATTGGAGAAGGAAATGGTAAACCACTCCAGTATCTTTGCCAAGAAAACCTAATGGACAGTGTCTGTGGGGTCATGTAGAGTTGGACATGACTTAATGACTGAACAACAACAATCACAACAGAAGGAAGCCAGGTGGGGCAGGAGATGAGGAGGAAGTGTATTCTGGGAGTGGGGGATAGCTAGTACAAATAAATACTTGTTGATTGACTTCTTGACTTTTCCCTTATATCATACTGATCAGTCTCAGGCATTATTGAATCAGATATGTAGCTGCTTCATACTATCATGAATCCTTGGTTCAGCATCATCTTGACTCTTTGTAAGCATACATCTTGTAAGCACTATCTTGACCTAAGCTTTTAGCTCAGTTGGTCATCTCCAGTGATGTGTTTAGTAGGATCTAGAAGCATCCATTAAAAGGAAAATTGGATGAGTTCTTCTGAGAGAAGCATAAACCATAAACTAATCATTCTTCCAAGATAAGTATAGACCTGATTCAAGTCTTAACATCCATTGTGACCTTTTATTTTTACCAGAGAGGAGAGGGAAATTTCATCCCCAAAATATGAGTTCCAGAAAAAAAATAGTCATAGTGTTCATTAGGATTTTTCTTTGTTATAATTCGTTTTATCTGTTGCTAAGGACAGCTAGGTGGTGAAACAGAGTGCTGAACCTGAAGTCAGGAGACTTGTCATTCTGAATTCAAATCCAGCCTCAGGCACTTACTAGCTGTGTGACCCATTCCAAGTCACTTAAACCTGTTTGACTCAGTTTCCTCATCTGTAAAATGAATAGGAAAAGGAAATGGCAAACCACTCCAGTATCTTTGCCCAAAAAAAATCCAAATGTGGTCATGAAGACCCAGAAATTACTAAAAAATAACTAAACAACAACAAATCTCCTGGCATTACCTTAGGGACACGTAAACTCACCTCTATTCAAAATCTGCTCTAGCCTTCCCATTGCTAGAGTAAGGACTTCCTTATTCCAATCCACAGTAATTATCTGTCTCACAGAAGACATACAGAGAGGGAGGCAGAGAGAATGAGACAGTGTATGAGAAAAAGAAACACTCCCACAGTGCTTTCCAAACCTGACAGTCTGTTCAATACTATGTCTACAGGCTTATAATTTCACTAAATCTCCCCACAGCCAAGCAATGTCATATTTATAGCACACTTTAATTAATGTTTCTGTAGGACTAAGATTGTAGGCAACGGTTTGTGAACTTGATTTGTGTGTTTGCATGTCTGATGTTGGTATTTACTTATATGCATACATTAGTGACTAATTTTTAAAACATTTCATTAAACATGAAAATAAGAGATCCTCGAAGGGAAATTGCACTCTACGGGTAGAGAGCTCTATTGTTCTCTCTGTTACTAAATTGAGAAGACAGAATGGTGTAGTAGCAAAGGCAATGAGCCAAGAGGAAGGAGAAATGAGTTATGACTTCAGCTCTGCCATTAACTAGCTGAAGCAACCTTGGGCAAGTTATGCCACAGAGTCATAGATTTAGAGGGAGAAAGGACCTTAGACTCATCTACTTCAGCACCATCATTTTACAGATGAGGAAACTGAGGCAAACAGGGTTAAGTGACTTGCCCAGGGTCACACAGCTAGGAAGTGTCTGTGGCCAGATTTGAACTCAGGAAGATAAGTCTTTTCTGATTCCAAGCTTGGCACTCTATCCACTGCACCACCTAGTTACCCTGGAATTCAACTAGATGATCTCTAAGGTTAGTTTCAGCTTAAACATTCTAGGATTCTCCTCTGCATGCTCTTAATTGTCAAAATACTTATATAAATTTACCTATATCTATATTGATCCAACAATAGAAACACAGGTCCCACAACTCTACCACCGGGGAGGCTAAGTGGTGCAGCAGAATCAGGAAGATTCTTCTTCCAGAGTTCAAATCTGGCCTCAGACATTTACTCACTGTGTGACCCTGGGCAAGTCACTTAAGCCTGTTTGCCTCAGTTTCCTCATCTGTAAAATGAGCTGGAGAAGGAAATGGCAAACCACTCCAGTCTCTTTCCCAAGAAAACTCCAAAATAGGGTCATGAAGAGTCAGACAAGACTGAATGACAACAACGAAAAGGGTTGGGAAGAAAAGCAAATTATGGACCAGTATGAGGCACTGTTTGCTTTAGAAAACAAGAAAAGCAAAGGGCACATCTTTTTTTGGGGGGGGGGCAGCTAGATGGTGCAGTGGATAAAGCACTGGGCCTGGAATCAGGAAAACCTGAGTTCAAATCCAGCCTAAGACACTTACCAGCTGCGTGACTTTTGGTAAATCACTTAATCCTGTTTGCCTCAGTTTCCTTAATGTAAAATGAGCTGAAGAAGGAAATGGCAAACCACTGCAGCATCTTTGCCAAGAAAACCCCAAATGGGGTCATGAAGAGTTGGACCAGACACAACTTAAATGGCCAAACAACCAACTTGAAGTTCCTAATCATTCCTTTAGCAGACAGCTACCTCAGACAACATTTCTCTACTCTGATTTATAGAGATGATTAAGAAGAATGGTGGCCATAGGGCTTAATCCTCTCTAAGTTTGTATTTTTTAACACACTTCCTTCTTTCTGAGAGTTAGCCTTTTGTCGTCAAGATATTGATTCTCTATGCGATAGTTTAGGAGAAGAAATAATTCTCTTTGCATAAATATAGTTTTACCATGTGGTGCTTATGACCCTAAGGAACAGAGCTTTTTCGTCATGAGACTAATGATTAACAAGGACCCTTATTCTCATTTATTCAGCCCTTGATGGTTTACAAAATATTTACTTTACAAGAATCTCAGGAGACAGGTTGTGATGGATATTATTAACCTTATTTTACTAGAAGGAAGAAAAGGAAGGAAACAAGTATTTATTACACACTATTATGTGCTAAGCACAGTACTAAGGGCTTTACAAATATTTTCTCATTTGATCCCCACAACAATTCTGGAAAGTACTTGCTATTATTATCCCCATTTTACAGATGAGGAAACCGAGGTAAACAGGGATTAAGTGACTTGCCCAGGGGCACATGACCAGTATCTGAGGCTGGACTTGAACTTGAGTCTTCCTGACTCCAATCCCCGTGCTCTAGCCACTACATCAACTAGTTACCAATAAGGAAACTGACCCTCTGAGAGTTAAAGCGACTTACCTAAGGTCACACTCTGAGCGGGAATGAAACTAACAACTTCTGACTTCAAATGTAGTCCTCTACTGTATTATACCAGTACAATCCAAGACCAATGCCATAATTCAGAAATCAAATATATAAGTGGTCATGTTCAGGGTCAACGTAAAAATCTATTAGATATCAAATTCAGAGGCCTAGCCTAACCCAAGATTAATGGTTCCAAAATTGGCATAAAGATGGAATGGGAAAGATCTACACAGAGCAAGGTCAGGAAAACAAGATGGCAGGATGAGTGTTGTGCCTCTTTTCCTTTGCTCCTGTCTCAATCTACCTTGTGCCACACTTGCTTATCGTTTTTTCTCATTAGAGTATAAGCTCCTCTGGGGTAAGCATCTAACACAAAGCCCTGCATATAGAAGTGTTCAATAAATGTTGAATTGAATTCCTCTGGTGACTGACTAGTTTGGCGTCCACCAGAAAGTTGATGATGTTACCCACTCTGCTCGAGTATTCCCCATGAACAGAAATCCCGAGAAACTGACATCTCAGGTTCATTCTCAAGTGAGCCTGCTGGTATGGTTTAGGCTTGAGGTGGAAAGAACCATAGAGGCAATTTATTCCAACCCCTTCATTTTATAGGTGAGGAAATTGAGGTTCATGGCAAGGAAATAACTTGTCCAAGGTCTCATATGAAGCCAATAAATGATTAGAGCTGGGATTCAAGCCTATGCCCTCTGTTTCCAAAGTCAATGGTCATTCCATCGCCTAAACCTACCAAAAATTGGATTAACATTTCACTGGCAAATATCCTGATACCTAAAACATATAGCTTGAAAGTCTGGTACAAAGACATATTCAATCTAATCAGGATTTACGTGTCAGCTATTTGCATACTAGTCAGCAGTAAAATCCATTCAATTGAACATTTATTAGGCATTTCATACACACAAGGTTCTCTATTAGGTGCCTATCCTGTAGCATGTATCCTAATGGGAAAAAGTGATATGGGTAAGTATGGCACAGAAATAGGGACAAAGGAAAAGAGATTCCAACGTATAGAAGCACGGCACAACACTTATCCTGCCATCTTGTTTTCCCGACCTTGCTCTGTGTGTATCCTTCCCATTCCACCCTTATACCAGCTTTGGATCCATTAATTCTGGGCTCAGCCTAGTCTTCTGAATTTGGTATCTTACAGATTTTTGCTTAGACTTGGATTGCTTATATATTTGATCCATTCATTGTGACACTATTCTATGCTAAGAGCTGAGGATGAAAAGGGAAGACAAAAACCAGGAACCTATATTCTACTTGGGTGGTAACAGAAATACATACACTATGAAGAGAGAGTGAGTACTAGCAAATAACAAGACCATGAAAGTCTATTTTTAAAAAAATAAATAATGGCCTAAGAAACTCAACGTTGAAGGCAGTTAAAGATTCTAATAGAGGTGAGGAAAAAAGCACATTCCAGGTTCGTTTCTGTGAAAGCAAGGAAATTGGAGATGTAGGGGTAAGTTTGGGAAATAACAAAGAGGCCACTTTGGTTGAGGCACAGAGGGTGTGAAGGAGAGTAATGTTCAATGATTCTGGAAAGGTGGCCCAAAACCAGATAGTTAAACGCTCTACATGTCATGCTAAGGAAATTATATTTTATCCTAGAGGTGATAGGGAGTCATTGAAGATTATTGAGTGAGGGTATCATCATCAGACTTACATTTTAGGAAGATTATTTTGTTAGCTGTGTGTAGAACAGATTTAGAGAAGGAAATCTCCTCTCCCCCTCACCCCTGCCCCAGTCATTTCTGGCTACCTATTCATCAGTTTATCTATCACTATCAATACTATCAATAATAAGGCAAACTCAGTTACAAGTTGTTTTTCCCATTCATAATATAGTAGTAAGTAAAATCAACTTGTTTGTGAAGTGTCTATTTGGCAGCTGTGTGGCAGTCCCTCATTGCCATTTCTGTGGCAGTCCTAAAATGGAACAACAGGGGATGGGAGATAACGGAAACTGGGATGGAAAAAGGGAAAGGCAGGATATGAAACAGACCAATTCTGAGAGGAAATCTGAAATTTCTCTTTTGAACACTGAGATCTACATTTGTTAGATTACAGGTCATGCTCACTGGAAGAGCTCCTTTTTCATTCTGCTCTCACTGCACTAGAGTTTAATAAATATTGACTCTAGTGTCAGCATTTGTCAGGATCTTGATATGACTGAGAAAAAGGAATGTTCTTTATTTCTAGAGGCATGTGATGCTGCTCCTTGTAAGCACCTGATAGGGCCTGAGTCCTATTATACGTCTTCTTCCCACCCTGGACAATATTTAGACAGTATTCTTCTCTCCTAAGGAATGACCCTGTTAACATCAAGACAGGCAAATATCGGTTTTAATTTTACAGGCAGCAGTGTATGGCATGCTGTTAACAGTAACTGCCTGATTGGTACAAAAATCTTACAGAATATACAAAGAATGGCTTGAAAAGGTATTCTCTAGTAAACTATAAGCACCTTGAGGACAGGGACTATTTTCATTTTTTCCCTTTGGATTTGAATTGCCTACCATAGTAACTTGAACACAATAAGTGCTTGCTGAATTGAATGTGGATGCAGCTGGGAACAAAAATCCCCCCCCCCCCCAACGACCTTTTATTTATGACAATGTAGTTACGGCCAGAATAATGGTTACAGATAAATATCGGTTAAGAATGTTAAAGTTAGAATTTTTTTCCCATGAGTTGCCATTTATTTCCATGACTAGTATGAAAAAATGATCCAATTTAGTAAACACTAATTAAGGACCTACCATATATAAGATTTTATACTGCAGATACAATGTGTATCAAATCTCTATCTTCAAGGAATTTAAAAACAACATGGAGATGATGGACACGTATACACACGTATATACATGTATATATATGTATATATGTACATGTATTCAAATGTGGCAAAGGCATAGCAGAGGTACAATTTCTATACTATGAGCAAAGAGAGCTTACCATCTGGGGCTTTGGGGAAAGCTTCCTAGAGGAGGTATCTGAGTCAGTCCTTGATGGAAAGACAGAGAGGATATTTCTTATATGAGAGCCTCCATAAAGGCCCAGAAGAAAGGATAGATAAGAAATGTTTGAAGAATGATGTTACACAATTTGGTAAGTATAGTATGTGACAGATGGGCAGCTAACTGACACATGGATAGAGCACTAAGCCTGGAGTCAGGAAGACCTGAGTTCAAATACAGCCTCAGACATTTACTAGCTGTGTGACCCTAAGCAAGTCACATTATCTGTTTCCCTTAATCCACTGGAGAAGAAGTGACAAGCCACATCAGTATTTTTGCCCAAGAAAACCCAAAGGACAATATTGGTGTGCTATGGTCCACAGGGTCACAAACAGTTGGACATGACTGAACAACAAAATGGGACAAAGGAAGAAAAGTAGTTTGAATTTCAACTGTATGGGACTTTAAATGATAGGATGAAGAGTTTTGACCTTAATCCATACACAATAGGGAGCCACTGAACCGACAGCTGCTTAGCAAAGAGTGATGTGATCAGAATTATGCATTAGGAAACTCTCTCTTGCAGATAAAGTGGATAGGCAAAGATTGAAAGCCCAGATGCAAACTGGAAACTTATTGCAACAGTCCAGGTTAAAGATAATTTTAAATACAGGAGTACTATCAGGAATGGAAGGGAGGACAGTGCACAGTCTAGAGAGACTGTAGAGATTTGATGGTATCATTAAGTCATAAAATTTAGATTTGGGAAAAACCTCAAAAATCACCTAGTCCTTCCTCACTTTGCAGATGAAGAAATTGGAAGCCAGAGGAATTAAATGACAAAGGTGACAATAAGTAGCAGATCTAGGGGTTAAGCCCAAGTATCCTGACTCCAAATCTGGTCCTCTATTCATTATTCTGTCCCTATCACCACCTAAACCAACTGCAGACCAACTGCCATTATGGGGTAAGTGAGCCCAAGGGCTCCAGGAATGTCAGTTTGCCTGCCCCCCAACATCAGTTTTGCTTCTTCTCTTCCTCTACATCGATTGTCAGGGAATCAACCCTTGTGGATATGCTGTGTGACGAGTGCCCCTACAGGAACAATAGCCCCCACCTCCTTAGCAACCAGGGTTAAAGAGAAGACCCTACTGCAGACCCTAGAAAGAAAGTTCTCAACACCAAAGTCCTTTGTATTATCAAACATCAGAAACCAGTATAGCTTTATTAATGGAAATGATGCAAAAAAGAAAAAGATGCATCATTAGGTGCCTGGCTGCTCCCCTCTAAGGACCGCCGGGGCCTTTCTATTTGACTTGTAGCTGAAACTTCTTCTAAGTGCTGTCTTCCATAGAATGTATCTCCAGGGCTTGGGACAACATTTTGCACACAGTCTTTGTTGAATTAGTGCATGGATAACCAATGTAGCAAAGTCCTGGATGATATGGGGAAAAAAATGGGATCACAGGTGTAGGAAAATTGGTTAGTCTTGGCAAAGAGAAGAGGTGTTTTTTCCTGAGACAGGAAGAAAAGAGGAAAGGATATTTAAAGATATAGAGGAATTCTAAAGTGTAGAGGAAGGGCATTGAAGGAGTTTCCATTGGTCTCAATGTAGTAGGAGTCAATTGATTAATCTAGTATTCCACCACTTAGACATATCTTCTAACTAATATTGCTGCACATCTAAAGTATATAATAATTGATGCTTACAATGATGACTATGATGAACTTGAAATGCCTTCTAAATAATAAAAAAGAATAAATTATTTTCAGCACAGTTTTATTATTAAGTGTATTTTTTTTTTTTGGTCCAGACTTGTGACTTGGAACTTGGAAGCTCCCTCTTCTGATGAAAACGAAGAGCAACTTATGGCCTTAGAGAGTTGCTTTGGGCCCCAAGAGGTTCAGTGACTTGCCCATGGCCTCACAACTAACATGTGTCAGAGATAGGACTGAAACCCAGGCCTTTCTGACTCTGATGCCTGCCCTCTAACCAGCACGTCATGCTGCTTCTCAAGCATATTTAACCATATTTCAATTCCTTGAAAACTGGTTATCCATGTATGGCACATAAGTCTACAAACCAGTCAGATTATTTGGTTATTCAACCCATTTCTCTACTGCTAGGTAACAGAGAGATGTCTTTAGTAACATAAGTTAATCCAACAAATAATTTTTAAAAGCACCTACTATATTTAACACTTTGAGCACATGGGAAAAGACAGAACCATCTTAACTGATAGCAAATGAAAATTTCCCCTTAAATGTCTGAGAACTGAGAATGTCTTACCACTCACTTCTACATCAAATAAAAGCAACTCTCCAGGGGCAAATTACTTGGCCTAATTCTTATGTTCTTGAGAAGCAGGAACCCTCAATTCTCACGCTAAAGACATTTTGAATTTTTTTGGCACAGACTATATATGTATTGTGTATATAGCTGGATAAAGATGGAGATGAGGAGCTTTGAAAATGATAAAAATGCTATATTTATTATTACACGTCATTGGATGTTACCCTTCCCTAGGTTACTTCAGGAACAATGTATGTACAAATCAATAGTGCAATGGGAAATGCTTAACAACCGGCTCTCTGAAAAATGAAATACACACAAAATACATTTAATCTGCATTACCACCATTTTCTCCATCACTTTCTTCAGTCAAGACAATCAGCAAAACAGTAAACCAACTCTAATTAGGGGCAGTAACATTGCACAGTGCATAGAGCACCGGGTCTGGAATTAGGAAGACGTAAGTTCAAACTGGGCCTCAGACACCTACTACCTGTGTGATCCCTAGGAAAGTTCACTTCACCTCTGCCTGCCTCAGTTTCCCCAACTGTAAAATGAAAGTAATAACACCTACCTCCTAGAGTTGTTGTAAGGATCAAAGGAAACAGTGTGTACTTAATAAAGTTATTCCACCCGTTCATCTTTAATTTGTGGTGTTTGCTGATATCTGAAGCATAAAGGCTCACATTGAACATTTAACAAATTGGATCCTTCAGCACACCCCTGTTACAAACCCACAGACACAAGAGCATTTTATATTTGTTAATTTATACACAGAAAAACTGTTTTAAAGAAAAACTCCTATAGATTCCGAAAATGAGATTCTTTGTTTTGGCCACAGCAATCAGTGATATAAGCTGGCAGTCTCTAGTATATTTGCCCCATCTGTATTGTTCTTTGTCCTTTGTTCTCAAAGAGGACCATGACATAAGGAAGGTGATGCCATGACTTGCAAGTGAATTGGATTTAAGTGAGGGAGGGCTGTGCAAAGTCACCAGCCTCACTCTCTCCTCCAGAGCCATCTGGATCCAATGGCAAGATATAGATCAGGACAACTGGAGATGGCCCCCATCCCATCTGTATATGAGAAACTGGGACAACTAGGGCAGAAATTCTAGGGGTGTAGGAGGGATGGAGGTGGGGTAGAGATAGCCTAAGGAAAACCTCTCTTATTCTTCTCTAAAGGCTTCAACCTAGAATACGATATACAACTCTGGGCTAGAACTAAATTTCTTTTAGCAAAAGGGGAATTGAAAGGGATCCCTGTGGTCTTCAAATTGGCTTTAACCTAGTGCAATTACATCATTGCTCCCAAGACAATTATGTAACCATTACATTCTCTGGTCTTGATGGGATATTGATTTTAAGCTTTTTTTTTTTTTAACCACTAAAGAGCCTGACTTTTGGCTGAGTAGAAAAGTAACAGAACTAAAATTCAATTCCTAATGAGCTCATAATGTTTGATACCTTAGTCTTCTCAACTTCATTCAGCACATATACTATGGCTATTTTGCCATAAAAAAGCAAGTCATTATCATCATCATAGCTAATATTTATATAGTGCTTTTTAAATAAAGTGTTTTGTTTGTAAAGTGCTTTCCAAATATGCTGATCCTCACAAGAACCCCAGGAGGTAGATGATATGATTATCCTCATTTTACAAATGAAGAAACTGAGGCAAAGAGAGGTTAAGTGACTTGGCCAGGGTCACACAGGATGGGATTGAACTCAGTTCTTCCTGACTCCAGGTCAAAAGTTCTAGCAATTCTGCCACCTAGTGGCTTCTATGTGATAGTGAAAGAAGAGAACCTAGGTCTTGAGTTTGAGCAAGTCACCTAGTCACGCTGAGCTTCAGTCTCCTCATCTGAAAAATAAGGGGGTTAGACTAGATGATCTCCAAAATCCCTTCTAGCTTTAAATCCTATGAGTACACAAGCCTCCCGTCCCCACCTTTTTTGGGGGTGTTTAGGCAATGGGGTTAAATGACTTACCCAGGGTCACACAACTAGTAAGTGTCAAGTGTCTGAGGCCGGATTTGAACTCAGTTCCTCCTGAATCCAGGGCTGGTGCTGTACCACTGCACCACCTAGCTGCCCCCATTGATTCCTGACCATAGGAGCATAGGTCTATAGCCAGAAGGCACTTTAAGAACCATTACATCCAATCTCCTCAATTTATAGATAAGGAAATTGAGACCCACAGATGACAAGTGACTTTTTCCAAGTCACACTAGTAGTAAGTGCCACAGCATGATTCCGGTCTTGTGACTCTAAGTCCAGTATTTATGGTGCAACTAGGTGGCACAGTGGATAGAGCACCAGCCCTGGAGTCAGGAAGACTCATCTTCCTGAGTTCAAATTTGGCCTCAGACACTTCCTGACTGTGACTCTGGGCAAGTTACTTAAGCCTATTTGCCTCAGTTTCCTCATCTGTAAAATGAGCTGGAGAAGGAAACGGAAAGCCACTCCAGTACCTTTGCCAAGAAAATCCCAAATGGGGTCATGAAGAGTCAGACATGACTGAAAAATGACTGGACAACAAGCTCTCTTCAAAGTTACCAATGATCTCAGGTGCCAAATCTGATAGAACTTTCTCAATTTTCACCCTTCTTGACCTCTTTCCATTTGACACTGCTCATCACCCTTTCTTCCTCCATACTTACTTTCTCTTCACTAAGTTGCCCTGGATCCATTCTCTTTTGGTTATCCTCTGGCCTATATGACTGTTTCTTCTCAGTCTTTACATCTCTCACATCTGTCCCCTTCTCTCAAACCCCAGTGCCCTAGTTTAAACCCTCATCACATCTCATCCGAACCACTTCCAATGCCTCGTAATTGGTCTCCTGATTGAAGTATCTCCTCACTCCAATCTAGCATCCACGCAGCTGACAAAGTGATTCTCTTAAAGTACAGGTCTGACTATGTCACTCCCTTAGACTAGAAATGTCAGACACATGGACATTCTTGAGTACTGCCTGCACCAGATTAAAATGTCATTGGGAAATATTTAACAAAATAAATAAAATACAATAAAACATAGATAATGTTAATATGTGGTTTTCTAAGTCAATACACATCTACAAGGGGAGGCTTATATTTGAGTTTGACACTACTGCTCTAATCCACAAATTTCATTGACTCCTGTTGACTCTAGAATCAAATGTGTTTCATCTTTTAAAATGTTCATGTCTGTATAAATTACAGATTATAGGTAATTTTTAATATGATAGTACATTATACAAGTTCTAAATAAGAAAATAAATGCACATATGTTGAGGTTCATGTATAACATTTTTTACTAATGGGTTGCATGATCAAAAAAATTTAGAGGTATCCTAAAAAAATTAGGTGTCCTATAACATGTTGGCAGAACTAAAAAGGTTGGTGATAATTCTGTTGTCCCAAGGCTGTTCCCTGAAGTTATATGCACACCAGATGTCTCTGATTAGAGAGGACTAAGCTAGATCTGACATCAATAGTGTTGCTATTTGATAGGCTGAGGCAAGATCAGCCTCCAAGATCACAGTTAAGATTTCCAAAAAGAGAAATATTTGTTGCTGATGACATCTTCAAAGCCAAACTGAATGAGCTTCCCACCCAGGAGCTGGCTGAAAATGCTTATTGTTGCATCCCTCCCAAGGAGCCCCAAATCCTTTACAATCACATATTAGACTTTACTGGGTTATCAGTAGATGGAAATCTAGTTCTTTCTTTGGCACATGGATTTTTCAGACCCAAGTCTGAAAGGGAGCAGGTCAAAGTTTCCATGTCAATCAGCACTGGGGTTGGGCCCTGTAGTGACAACTGTACTTCCAGACTAAATGAGATTGGGAAATAAACAAATTAAAGGAAAGATGGAAAGAAGAAAGGAAAGAAGGAAGGAAGGAAGGCTTTATTAAGTATCTACTATGTGCCAGGCACTATGATAAGTGCTTTACAAATATTATTTTGCTTGATCTATACAACTACCTTGAGAGATAGGTGCTATTTTTATCCACATTTCACAGTTGAAGAAACTGAGGTTGGCAGGTTCAACTGATTATGCCCAAGGTCATGTGGCTACTATATGTCTAAGGCCATATTTGAACTCAGATCTTCCTGCCTTTAGGCCCATTGTATCACCTAGCTGGAGGTATGGAGTACCTCCATCAGGAGAGAAATCATCATCCAGTCCACTAGGATTCAGAATGTTCTTAGTGAAAAGTGTTGCTGGATCTGCAAATTGATAGTCATAGATCAGAAGAGGCTCAGTTTCCTAGAAGGAATCACAGATCTACACAATGAGACAGTAGTCACCAGAAGTTTCTGTGCTATTATCCAAATAGAATCCCTGTCTCACGAGCTCCTGGGAAGTCTCACTGTATAGAGAATATACTATGGGGTCCCCTGCTTCATTATGGGGCAAAGAGTATAAGATAGAGTCCCCTGGAAAGCTCAGAGGTAAGAGGGCTGAATACATGAATGGATAGGTGGATGGCCTGATGATCTACAATAGAGGTCTCATTAACTACTCTAATGACACCACCAGGTGCCATATTCTCCTCAGTTGGAGTGTATTAGGTATTAAAATCTAAATTAGGTTGCCCAGTGATCCAAGGTCCAAGAATGACCCCAAGAAGATTAGACATGATGGAAGTAAGGATCCAGTGAAAGATCTTGTGTCTCTCATTTGAGGACCAGTCTAGGTAAGGTCAGAAAGACTTAGAGCAGAGAGCTGGCTGCTAAGTAATTCTGTTTATTTTGGCCATAACAACTAATGAAAACTGAGAATGCATTCTGCATTGGTAGAGGTAGCACCCACATCTAATCAAATCAGAGATCTTCTGAAAACAACAAAACAGAAATCCTGAGATATCCTTTTGTTCTCCACACAAATTGTAGCTAGTCCCTTATTGTTCTAGTAGTTGCCTGGATAATTAGCAACTTAAACAATGGATGCCCCAAGAAGTAATACTGGGCTGCTGAGACATTTTGCAGTGTTTAAAAATGATGATACCTAACAATTCCTTTACCTAGAAACTATTCGTTATACTTTGTAAGTGAATAGCTTTACTTGTTAATGGAAGAAACCTCATTTCATGATGGGAATCCTGACCCTCCAGACATTTTTAATGTTAACACTTTGTTCAGTCATTCAGTCATGACTGACTTCGTGATCCCATGGAACACAGCATGCCAGGTCCTTCTATCCTTCACTATCTTCCAAAGTCTGTCCAAGCTCATGTTCATTGCTTCCATCTCATCCTCTGCTGTCACCTTCTCCTTTACTTTCAATCTTTCCTGACATCAGTCTCTTTTCCAATGAGTCCTGTCTTCTCATTATGTGACCAAAGTATTTAAGCCTCAGTGTCAGTATTTGGCCTTCCAAAGAATAGTCTGAATTAATTTCTTTAAGTATTGATTGATTTGATCTCCTTTCTTTTCCAGCACCACAACTTGAAAGTATCAATTCTGTGGTACTCAGCTTTTCCAACTCTTACAGCCACACATTGCTATTTGAAAAACTATAGCTTTGATTATACAGACCTTTGTCAGCAAGGTAACATGTTTGCTTTTAGTATGCTGTCGACATTTGCCATAGCTTTCCTTCCAAGGAACAAGCATTTTTTAATTTCATGGCTACAGTTGCTGTCTGCAGTGATCTTTGAGCCCAAGAATATAAAATCTGACACTACTTCCATTTCTTCTTCCTCTATTTGCCAGAAAGTGATGGAACCAATTGCCATTATCTTAGTTTTTTTTGTATTAAACTTCAAGCCAGCTTTGACACTCTTCTCTTTTACCCTCATCAAGAGGCTTCTTAATTCTTCTGCACTTTCTGCCATAAGAGTGGTATCATCTGCATATCTGAAATTGTTGATATTTCTCCCAGCATCCTTAATTCTAGCTTTTGATTCATCCAGCCTGACATTTTGCATGATATACTCTGCATATAAGTTAAATAAACAAGGTGATAATATACAACATTGTTGTACTCCTTTTCCAATCTTAAATCAATCAGTTGCTCCATTTTCAGTTCTAACTGTTGCTTCTTGAACCACATATAGGTTCCTCAGGACACAAGTAAGATGATCTGTTACTCCCATCTTTTTGAGGATTTGTCACATTTTGTTGTGATCCACACTGTCAAAGACTTTAGTGTAGACAATGAAGCAGAAGTAGATGTTTTTCTGGAACTCCCTTGTTTCCTCCATAATTCAACAAATGTTGGCAATTTGGTCTCTAGTTCCTCTGCCTCTTTGAAAACCAGACTGCTTTTCTGGTAGTTCTTGGTTCACATATTGCTGAAGACTACTTTGCAGAAACTTAAACTTACTGGCATGTGAAATGAGGGCCACTGTTTCATAACTTGAACATTCTCTGACACTGCCCTCCTTTAGGATTGGGACATAAGCTGATCTTTTCCAATCCACTGGTCACTGTTGAGTTTTCCAAATTTGCGGGCATACTGAATGTAAAACTTTAACAGCATCATCTTTTAGGATTTTAAATAACTCAGCTGGAATTCCATCACCTCCAATAGCCATATTACCAATGCTTCCTAAAGTCCACTTGACTTCATTCTCCAGGATGTCTAGCTCTAAATCAGCATACCAACATGATTATCAATGATGTTAAGATATTCCTTGTATAATTCTTCTGTTTATTCTTGCTACCTCTTCTTAACCTTTTCTGTTTCTGTAAAGTCCTTACCATTTTTTTTGTCTTTCATCATGTTCATTTTTGCATGAAACATTTCCTTAATATCTTTAATTTTCTTGAAGATATCTCTTGCTTTTCCCATTCCACTGTTTCTTTCTATTTCTTTCCATTGCTCATTTAAGAAAACCTTCTTACCTATCCTTGCTATTCTCGGCAATTCTGCATTCATTTGGGTATATCCTTCCCTTTCTCCTTCTTTCACTTTCCTTCTTTTCTCAGCTATCTGTAATATATCAGATAACCATTTCGCTTTTTTGCTCTTCTTTTTCTTTGGAATGTTTGCCTCCTATATAATATTGTGAACCTGTGTCCATAGTTCTTCAGGCATTCTATCTACCAAATCTAATCCCTGAGATCTATTTATCACTTCCATTTCATATTCATAAGGGATTTAGATCATACCTATATAGCCTGGTGGTTTTCCCTACTTTCTTCAATTAAAGTCTGAATTTTGCAATAAGAAGTTCATGATCTGAGCCACAGTCAGCTCCAGGTCTTGTTTTAACTGACTATATAAAGCTTCTCCACCTTTGACTGCAAAGTATATAATCAATCAGATTTTGATATTGACCACCTGGTGAAGTCTATCTGTAGAGCTACCTTTTTGGTTGTTGAAAAAGTGTTTGCTATGACCAGTGAGTTATCTTGACAAAACACTTAGTCTCTGCCCTGATTCGTTTTGTACTCCAAAACCAAACTTGCCTGTTATTTCAATTATCTTTTGATTTCCTACTTCAGCACTCCAATCCACTATGATGAATGTGACACCTTTTTTTGAGGTTATTTCTGAATGTTGCAGGTCTTCATAGAACTGATCAAGTTTGGCCTCTTCAGCATCAGTTGGTTGGAGCATAGACTTGTATTATTGTGATGTTGAGCAGTTTGTCTTGGATTTGAACAGATATCATAATTTTTAAGATTATACCCCAGTATAATTTTCTCACCCTTTTATTACCCACGAAGGCTACTCCATTTCTTCTAAGGATTCTTGCCCACAGTAGTATATGTAGTGATCACCTGAATTAAACTCACCCATTTCCATCTACTTAAGTTCACTCACACTCAAGCTGTTGATGTTTATTTTCCATCTCCTGTTTGGCCACATCCAGCTTGCCTTGGTTCATAGATCTTACATTCTAGGTTCCTATACAGTGTTGATCTTTACAGCATCAGACTCTCCTTTCATCACCAGATACATCCACAGCTGAGCTTCCTTTCAGCTTTGGCCCAGCTGCTTCATTACTACTGGAGCTACTTGTAGTTGTCCTCCACTCTTTCCCAGTAGTGTATTGAACATTTTCTGGTGTGAAGTACCCATCTTCTGGTGTCATATCTTTTTATCAATTTGATACTATCCATAGAATTTTCTTGGCAAAGATATTGGAGTGCTTTGCCATTTCCTTCTCCAGTGCTTCACTTTTTGTCAGAACTCTCCACTATGACCCATCCATCTTGGGTAACCCTGCACAGCATAGCTCATAGTTTAATTCCTCTGCCACAACAAGGCAGTGATCTACAAGGGGAATGTTAACACTACCAACTTTCATGTAGACTATAAAAGAACATTCAAACTGGAAGGACCTCAAAGATTATTCATTTTGCACGCAAGTAAACTGAGGCCTATAGAGGTGAAATGACTTGTTAAAGCCCACATGATAAATTTGTGGCAGATCTAAGAGTTGATCCTTTCTTCATTCCTTTCTTTCTTCTTTCCACCTTAGCACTAAGATAATTTAAATCTTTGATGATTTGGGATTTATACCAATCCTTACATGCAGGCACAGTCAGACTAGCATCATTGATTTTGTGAAACAGGACACATTGGGCAAAATGATGTTGCAAAGGAAGTTAGTTCTATAGGAACAAAGTAGTAAATCTTATAAATGGATAAAGTGCAATTTTGTGACTTTATGTTGGCGTTTAATAATCATGTATTGATGTTGCAATAACAATGTATTAATGTTGAAACAGTGTTGGCTTGGGTAACCTGATACATGATATGCTTATACAAAGTGGGAGGCTAGATTTAGTAATAGCGCTACTTAGAGACAGCCAGGTGGTGCAATGGATAGAGCATGAAGCCTAGAGTCAAAAAGAATTGAATTCAAATTTGGCCTCAGACAGTTACCAGCTATGAGACCCTGGGCAAGTCACTTAACCTCTGTTTCTTCAACTATAAAATGGGTATTGTAATAGAGAAGGGAAGCAAAGGCAACAAGCATTTATATAGTGCCTACTATGTGAAAGGCACTGAGCTAAGCACTTCATAAATGTTTTCTCATTTGTTCACAACAACCCTGGGAGGTATGTGCTATTATTATGTTATAATATTATGTTATATTATATCATAATAATTATTAAAATAACAGCATCTACCTTGGTGCCCTATTTTAGAAAAGATGTTGACGAGCTGAAGGGTCTCCGAAGGAAGCAATCAGAATGTTGACAGGTCACCAAACCATTTCATAAGAAGATCAGTTGAAGAAATTGGGGATGTTTATCTGAGAGAAAACTCAGGAGGAATGGGGGCAAAGATAGCTATCAAGTTTCTGAAGTGCTGTCTTTAAAAGACAAATCAGACTTTGTTTGTTTTGGCCTGGCCCCCAAACTAGGAGCGATGGGTAAAAATGACAGGGTATCATATTTTAGTTGGCTATCAGGAAAAAAAAATTCTTAAGGACTATACCTGTCCAAAGTCAGAATGGCTTACCTCTAGAGATAGTGAACTGCCCATTACCAGAGGACTTCCAGAGGCAAGATGACTCTTTGTCAGATACATTGTGTAGGGGATTCCTATTCATGTATAGGTTGGCCTACATGACATCTGTGATATCCTCTAACTCTGAAATTCTATAATTTATCAGTGCCTGAAATGGTATATTGGGGAAAAAGTGAAATTCAGAATCTGTCTTGGTGAGACATCATTACACAGATATTTTCTTTCTTTAAATATACTGCCATGTAGATAGCACTATGCATACTTTGTGTTTTGAAGAAAGTTTATGAATCATAGTCTTAATATATCCTTCTATCTCTTCTATTTTGCCCTTCTACCTCGTCTCACTATTCAGAAGTAAAATGGGTTGTGTCAAGAGGTGTCTCCCACTCTTTGAAGATCTTCAAGTTAGTTATGCTGTAGCATCATCTCTGACATAATGGCATTCCTGATTCTTGCAAATGCTAGTGTCCTTCCTCTCAAATTTCAACTACTTTTTTATATTTTTTGTATTTATTAACTTTATATTTATGCTGCATATCCTGCACACGCAAACTCTATCCAAGTACTTTTATACAATGAAAGTGCTACTGGAATAAGCCACAGGAGGAAAAAATAAAAAGACAATGACAAATGAACAAGCATACGAAAGCAGCAAAAGAAGGATCCTCGTATACACTTATCAATGAGGTGGCTCACAGTTGTATATATTGCTTTATGTACTTGTCTCTCTCATTTGAATGAAAGTTCCTTGAGAGTAGGGACTTTTTTCACTTTTGTGTGCTTATATATCCCCAGTGCCCAGCACAATGCCTGGAACATAACTGGTGCTTAGTACATGCCTGTGGTTTGACTGATTGATTCCATTGAGACATGATTTGGACTAAATGGTCACTTCCAACTCTCAAAATCTGTGATTCAGGCTATCATGTGGTAATGCTGACATCAAACTAAATGGTTTGATTGATAGCTTCTATCACCATAGATGGGAATAACAGGGGATGTGGTGAAAAGGGCAGCACTAACTCCCTTGAGTAGAACATTGGCTTGGAAACCGAGGCTACAAAACTTCAGAAAATTAGTGTCTCTCATTTTATCAGCTGTTAATGAAGATAAAGATTGCATATACTTCTTTTAGATAACTGAATTTCACTGACAAATGTTACTTCAAAGGCTAGCGCAGGTAGAGAAAATTATGTGTTCCTATAAAGATCAATAATATGGGATTGCATTACTCTCCCATTAGAGGATATGATATGCCTTAGAAACTCTTGCTACTGTCTCTAAGCTCAATAAGTGCGTACACACACACACACACACACACACACACACACACCCCGAGCTGTGGCCAATTGGGTATTATAAATTTACTGTCCTGCTACTTAGACCAATCAAGCCAGTCCTGAATCAAAGGGAGATTAGGGGAGAGATGTTTGGCTTAGGGGAACATGGAAAATGATCCTTTCCAGGCTTATATCCCAGTCTGTTTCTTGGAATTCTATCAACTATGTCCCTGTAGGAATAAGGCAAATGATTATTTGCTATACAAAGCTCATCTAGTAGAACCAGCTCTCCTAGATCAGGGTAACAGGACAGAGAATCTTGTCAAGTAACTCATCCCAATAGCCCATAGTAAACAACCTCCCTTCAGTCCAGATCAACAGTCACTTAATAGCAGTTGTGGGCAGCTAGGCATTTATAACCCACATAGAACATGCTCCTCTAGTACCCAAACTCTGTCCGTATACTTGTATATAAGGAAGGTGCTTCTGGCATAAGCCAGAGGGGGAAAAATGTAAATGGATAATGACAAATGGAAGGCATAAGAAAGCAGCAAAAGAAAGATCTTCTTATGCACTTAGCAACTAGGTGGTATACAGTTGTACTGGCTATAAATTATACCCCTTTTAGGAGGCTGAGAAAGAGAAATATTAAGTAACTTTCTGGAAATTACAATTACCCAAGCCAGACCACAGGTCTTAATGCTTCATATCATGTGCTATTCTAATAGATTTGCTGCTTTCTGTAATACATGAATGAGAGAGTAATGTTTATTGTTCAGTGACCCCATCTTTGTGACCCCATTTGGGGTTTTCTTGGCAAAGATACTGGAGTAGTTTGCCATTGCCTTCTCCAGTTCATTTTACAGATGAGGAAACTGAGGCAAACAGGGTTAAGTGACTTTCCCAATGTCACACAAGCTAATGTCTGAGGCCGTATTTGAACTCAGATCTTCCTGATTCCAGGCTCTATCTGGTGCCACCTAGCTTTCCTTGGGAGAGATACTATCTCCAAATAATTAACCTTAGTATAGATAGGTGGATATGTAGGTTTTTGATTTTTTCCTTTTTTTTTGGACTAGACCTGTGAGTTTATTAGTATAAGGAAGTCCTGATGAGGACACTGCTCAGAGGTTGATCTGAGGTTAAGTGACTTATCTAAGGTCCCTACTTTCAGTGTAAGAGGCAGGAAGTGAATCCAGGTCTTCCTAACCTCAAGGCCAGTTCATCATGCCACACTCACTCTCTATAAAGTTAGTGTAATGACAATGTGCCATCATTATTAATATTTATTATCTGTGAGTTTATCCTGTACCAAACTCAGTTTCAACCCAACCTAGCCCCATTAAGCTTACAGTATTATATACAATATCAATCCCCCAAAATACTAAACTAAAAGTTAAGGAAGAAAGGAAATAAGCATTTATTAAGTGCTTACTATGCCAAGCACTCTCCTAAGCACTTTTCAAACATTATCTCATTTGATTCTCATAACAAGTGAATGACATACAGATGAAAAGTTCAGAAAGATTTTTTCAAAGATATGTTTTATTATATACTTATATATTTCAAAGTTATATTATCAGTCATATAGGAATAATTCAGTGAGAGATGAGGAGGGGAAAACTTCCAATTCCTCAGAAAGTCTATTTAGCTAGGTGTTAATTTATATCCTTCCCCTGTACTATTCCGCCTTCCTAAGATTATTTGCTAAAAGTTCTTAGTCTGCAGTCCAAAATCTTAACCTGAAAAAAAAAGAAAGCAATTTCTAAAAATAAAGCAGGGCATGAAGATTACGAAAAAGAATAATGGAAGCACTACAAGATCTATCAACAGGAGTAACACAAAACCACTTCAAAAAGGCCCACAAAAATCTTTAGACACCCAAAGGCAGAATATATAGAAAGTACTGCTTCCATTACATCTAAAATCAACTTGAAGGTTTTAAAATGAACCATTTGCTTTTAACAGCAAATGTACTGAAGTTTTATAGACAGAGCAAACTATTCTGTAGTGCCCAAAGATACTCATGTCAGGGAGGCACAACAGTAATGAGGGGGGTGTGGGTGGGGAATGGCTTTTAGGCTTCCAGGACAGAGATAACCTCATTACCAGAAACTGCTTATTTTTTGGATGCTGGTTGGTTTGGGAATTATGCTAGTTAGTTTCTACACTGGTCCTCATTGAGTTGAGTCATTTTTTAGTCATGTCCAATTCTTTGTGACTCCATTTGGGGTTTTCTCTGGCAAAGACACTGAAGTGTTTTTTTATTTCCTTCTCCAAATCCTCATTACTAAATTAAAGATTTGGCTTGGGGATGACAGAAATGCCAGTTTGAGGAGCTTTCCAGTGCAGAAAAATGCTGCTTTTTAAGTTTACCTAGATGCCAAGGGTCACAAAGACATCTCTAATCCCACTCTTGAAATCTACTAGCTGTGTGAGCCTGGTTGTTACTCTCTGGGCCTCAGCTCCCTCATCTGTAAAATGGGGATAACAATAACATTGACTTCACAGTGTTGTTGTATGCATTAAAGTAAAGGCAAACTGCTATATAAATGTGGGCTATTATTATTAGAAACAGTGCTTCATTGGATAGGGACACAAATTCAGTCCCTTGTGGTCTTATGAGTAGGAGGTAGAAATACATATTGTGCCTCACAAAGTGTACTTAATCAGTGTGATGGAAGAGAAAACTTTGTGAAAAAGACCCAAAGTGATAGATATTCTGTTAACTCATATTATCAGAATTTTACAAAACATCTATTTTCTTCTTCCTTAATTAAAATTCTGCTGTATTCATTTGAGATGGCCCTAATTTTCTGAACTAACTCACTTAAGAAGAATCACCATTGGGCTTTAAAAATAAAATTTGGTGTGACATAAATGACTGGATCACATTATAAGAAAGACAGTTTTACACATTTCTCCAGTGCTTTTGCAAAGTACATCAATAGTGAGTAAAGGGAGATAGCCCAAGAGGGGGGAGAAAAAAAGATATATATGCTCATATAATATTTAGAAGGCTTATCTTGTTCAAACATCACCAACTATTGGTGGAGACCTAACCCATAGTACAATTAAGAAATGTCCCTAGAGAAAAAGAAGGCATGAATAGCATGCATAATTAAGAACAAGAGCTACTGGGTAATAACCCAAATATTTGGGGTTCCTCCAGTGAAAATAATACCAAATTAGATGTAAGCACATTATGTATTTCTACCTCCTACTCATAAGACCACAAGGGACTGAATTTGTGTTCCTACCCAATGAAGTACCATTCTAATAATAATAGCCCACAGTTATATAGTAGTTTGCCTTTACTTTAATGCACACGACAACCCTGTAAGGTAGGTGTTACTCTCATTCCCATTTTACAAGTGAGGGAGCTGAAGCCCAGAGAGTAACAACCAGAGTCACAATTTCAAGAGTGGGATTCAAAGCTAAAGTCTACCTGACTTCAATTCTAGCAGTCTGGACTCCACTAAACCATACTGTCTCTCTAAATACAGCCATTATCCTTCCTTTCAAACTCTTGACTATATTTCAAGAGGGAAGCAGCAATATATTTTGAGAATAGGGAATAGGTCAGAACCTAGCATTAAGAAAACAAGAGACTTATTCTAATAGAACTTAAATTTCTTGAGGGCAGAAACTTTTATTTTTCTTTGTATTCCCAGCTGCAAGCTAGTGTCTCATATATGATGGACACTTAATAAATACTTGTATTCTTATACAAAGAAACAACAAGTGTATTTCTTAATAACCAAAATATTATACAATGTAATAAATCTTTTTAAAACACCTTCGATGTTCCAGGCACTGTGCCAAGCACTGGGGAGACAGCAAGAGGCAAAAGGCAGTGCCTGCCCTAAGTAGTTTACAATCTAAATGGCCCAGATAAAATAAGTTTATTCCTAGCAGCAGTCAACAAATGAATAGAAACCGAAAAAAGATCACTGGGGGAGAGCCGAGGAAGTGAGGGTACACACAATTTCATCTGCATATAACTGTAGTTCAAAACAAAATACATATAATTTCCAAATACAGGCTTTTTTTTAAACTTTCAAGTTTGCAAAAAGCACTTTACTTTTAAAACTTCATTTAAAATTTTTTTTAGTTCCAAATTCTCTCCCTCCTAGAGCCTCTCCCCTACCCACTGAGAAGATGAGCAATATGATATCAATTATACATGTGAAATCATCTGAGTATAGACTTTTGACCCTTTATAGTTCTAGCTACTTGCTTACCTAAATCATTTCTGTTGAGAAAGCAAATCTTTTGCTCCTTTGAAAACTCTTATGGTACGTCCCTTCTGCATCACTCATTTGGCACTTATAGCTAAGTCAAGAAGCATTTATTAAGTACTCACTATGTGTCAGGCACTATGTTAAAATGCTAACAGTAACAAATACAAGTAAAAATAAAGATAGTCCCTGCCCTCAAGGAGTTTACATTCTGATAAAGGAAGATAATACATAAAAGGAAGCTGAAAATAGTGGTGAAGGTAGATGAAGGTACCCACCACCAGGACATTATAAAGCAAGTCCAGGAGAGTCAGGATGCAGCCTAGACAGGAATGGAGACATAGCTTGCTTGAACATGTTCCTAAAATGGACGTTCTAAGGAAAACCAGCCAATCAGAGAAAGAGGCTGGAGGGGTGGAGGGTACTTCTAGTATGTGAAGTCTGATGGTGGAACAACTTTCTAGAGTGAACAGGTATTGAGGGCATTTAGAGAGAGTCTGGGAGAATATAATTAACATTTTCTATGGATTGTTGCAGGATCATAGAATTTCAGAACTGTGAGGGACCTTAGAGGTAATTTTATAGATGATGAGGTCTACCTTCCTCATTTTATAGAATAGAAAACTGAGTTTCAAAAAGGTTATTTGCCCATCACACTTTTCTAGCTAGTTAGTGGGATGACTGGGAACGATGTTGATGATGATGATAAGAAGAAAAAAAAATAATAGCTAATATGTATATAGTTTAGTTGTTCAGCATGGTTTGCATGCTGTCTATCCCATTCAACGGAGTTTTTCCAAGAACAAGGATTGTCTTTTCACTTTCTTTGTATCTCCAATGCTCAACACAGTGCCTGACACATAGCAGGCACTTAATAAATGTTTACTGAATGACCAATTTGAAGTGCTTTACTCTCATTTGATTCTCAAACAACTCTGTCAGGTGGGTGTTATTATGATCCTCATTTTACAGATGAGGAAACTGAGGCACAGAGAACTTAAGTGACTTGCCCAGGGTCATATTGGTAGTAAGTATATGAGGCAGGATTCAAATTCAGGTGCTCCTAACTCCATGTCCATCATGTTATCCACTACATCATATTGTCAGATCTCCCAGCACCACCAAATTCAGAGCTTTTCCAATGACTGTATTGTGTCATGTTTTCAACTAAACTATAAATTCCTTGAGGGTTTATTGGGACTGAATCTTATACTTCCTTAGAGACAGAATTTTAGCTCTATAAAGCAACTTAGGAATTATCTAGTCTACCTTCTTCATTTTACAGATGAAGAAACTGAGATCCAGAGTGATAAAAAAAAAATAACTTGGCTAAAATGACAGAGGGTGTATCAGGACAAGAATTCAGGTTTTTTTGCTTCAAATTCAGTGTGCTTTCTACTATCCCCAGTGTCTCTACTATGTGAGGTTCTCTCTTTGGTTTACATGACAGTAAACCTGGTTTTTTCTCTTACCTCTCAGACTACTGTTTTGTTTTTTTCCTCACTGACTCGTCTCTGATCTCTTCCTTCTGCTCACCCTAAGCATGGGCGTTCTCTAGGTATCTCATTAGTTCTCTATCCTACTCCCTTCACATTCACTTTTTTTTTTTGCTTTTTGGGGAGGCAATTGGGGTTAGGTGACTTGCCCAGGGTCACACAGCTAGTAAGTGTCAAGTGTTTGATCTGAGGCTGGATTTGAACTCAGGTCCTCCTGACTTCAGGGCTGGTACTCTATCCACTGCACCACCTAGCTGTCCCCACATTCACATTCTTAAGAGAGCTTGACTACTCTCTCAAAACTTTAACAACTTAATTATGTTTCATTCCAATATTTATTTTTATCTTTATAAAATTTGATAGAGTTTTTTTTTCTTTTATATCATCTACACTTCCCAACATAAACCTACTACTTCCCCTGGCTGAGAGCAATCCCTTATAACAAAGAATAATGGGAGAGGGAGAGGGAGAAGAAGAGGGAGAGGATAGTTCAGCTAAACTAATATACTTTTGGAACAAGAAAACATCACTTCACAGATCAATAGTAAAGGCAGTAAACAGGTACACATAAATTTATTTGTTTAATCAATCAATTAAAGAATAAGCAGTTATTAAGTGTCTACTATGTCCCTGGGTTAACACACTCTACTAAGTAAGGGGGGTCACAAAGGCATAAGGGAAACAGTCCCTTCACTCAAGGATCTTATATTATTTTTTTAAACTTATCTTTTATTTTTTTCAATTAATCAGCATTTATTTCTTCTCCTTACTACCTTTCCTCATCAATTGGAAAAAAGGAAAAAGAGAAAACCCTTGCAATAAATATGCATAGCCAAGCAAAACAAATTCCTGTACTGGCTACATCCAAAAATGTCTCATTCTGCATCTTGAGTCCATCATCTCTATGTCAGGAGATCATGTTTCATCATTTTTCACAACTAAGCCATTAAGTGTCTGAGACAGGATTTATGGGGTCTTGTTGACTCCAAGTCTGGAACTGCATCCACTATGTCATCTAGCTGCCTAATAATAAGACAGTGCCTTGTCCTCATACTGTTTGTATCTAAACACTATCAGAAAACATGAGAATGAACTAATAATATTAACAATACCATATTTCAACTAAGAAGTGAACAAATGGCTGAGTTATGTATATATTTATTTATAAAAATGGAAGGGTTCATGATATCAATTTAGATGAGGTTATTGCTACCAAAAAGGCAATCCTTAAGGAGCCTGACTTATTGATTAGTTCAGGGTATGCAATGGAATGGTAGAACACTGGGCATCACAATTACCACTTAAGTTGCAAAAAATTGAGCATCTACAAATACCTAGAAAGCCAGGGATGGAATTGTATACCAGCAAAAGCTCTCTCTTCTTTATAAGCTATCAGAAAATACTCTTAGTACAAATTCAGAACCTCAAATATTTTTGAGAATTCAACAAAAACTGCATTAGAATCTGAGCATTATCAAACACCGAATTTATGTCTCTCACAGTACTCCCTACCTCCCATGTTCTTAGCTCACGACCCTTCACCAAAAAATAAAATAAAAACTGAAGCCCTTTGCTGAAAATTCCCTTTTCCATGCCTCTTTATCTCCTATCATTCAGACATCTTCCTACATGATGTCCTCCTTAACTCTGGTCTCAGATGTAAAGGTGTCCCTTCTTACCAAAGCTTACCACTCTGTGCCAACTTCTTAATATCCTAACTCTTCCTCCTCAAAATTCTCCTCAAATTGTACTGACTTCAAGTCTTGATTGGCTCAGGGGGCTAAAAGGTTAGACTGTTGATGTCATTTTCTCATCACTTGAAGACAAAGTAGCCACAAGGAGCTCCAGAAGTGCTCTGATGTTTGGCTGGGGGATCACAATGGGCATCTCAGGCAGAGGAGCTTCACTCTGCTGAATCAAATTAAGGTGTCTTTAATACCTATCCTTACTGAATATTCTTATCCTACTAAGCAAATCTCTTTTTTATTGTTGATTTTTGAATGGCCCACATGTGTTCAATTTTGTTTCAATATGGAACCTAAAATATTAGAGGACTGGCCTGACACAGGCTCAGCACAGACTACCTTCTAAATGCATTCTTGATCCCATTCCCTCTGGACATCTCCAGAAGACTACCCCTACTTTTGTCCTTACTCTATTATTTTTAATCTCTTACTCTATTATTTTTAATCTCTT